>NC_057778.1:13935959-14216587 GCF_014825855.1 Bombus pyrosoma | reverse complement strand
TTTTTTTTTTTTTTTTTCATGAAAAAGAATCAATTGTTTTAACTGAAATTTCTTCTAATTAATCTTCAATATAATATTCATCGTTACTTATAATTTCCTTCCTTTTATCTGACAGTTCATTTATTCCATCGTTGTTGAATTTTTAATCTTTAATTTAATAATAATTTTTAATTTAAACATTTTTCTTCTGTCAAAAGTTTTACAAACATATGAATAA
Organism: Bombus pyrosoma; assembly: GCF_014825855.1. Classification (NCBI taxonomy): domain Eukaryota; kingdom Metazoa; phylum Arthropoda; class Insecta; order Hymenoptera; family Apidae; genus Bombus; species Bombus pyrosoma. The sequence goes on along the minus strand of NC_057778.1, from coordinate 14,216,370 downwards.
ATTATCAATCTGTCTGGAAAATCCTATAAAACTGCCTCTGTAACAAATTTTTCTCTCTAATACTCGTACAACATACAACGTTTAGGAAGCGCTTTGCTATGGAGCGACATAATCTATTTAAAAATTCTGCAATATTACATCATTGATTTACAGTTTATGTTTTAACGATTGAAATATATGTTTCATATAGAGGAGCAAAATCTAGCGACTGAACTTTTCTATCAAACTAATATCATTGCTCAAATAATACTCAAGAAAACACTTTTGCGTTTCATATAAAGGAATATCAGCAATTAATCGATCATAGTTTCCTTCATACTTTATTTTTCATATTCATTTCACATTATATTTTTCTCAGTTTCACACGGCGCGGACTTATTTCGTTATCTTCCCTTTTTTAAATTTCCCTTTCTCTTTATCATATATAAGTATAGCGAAATCATCTTGCAATCACTCTTTGAAAGGAATAATAGTCATAGCTAAGTTAAATTAGCAATTTTTTTATAAATTAACAATGTTAATACTTTCATGCAATAGGTAATATGAAAATAAAATTTCATTCTTAAAATTTTGTTATATGTATATATAAATATGTTTAATAGTATAACGCCACCATTTTGATCTTTTTATTTTATCGACATAACATTTTAATAGATCCCAAATATTAAACCATTTTTACTTCTACATTCTATTACAACTTCTAAGATTTTATGTCAATATATCAAGGAAAACATATCCTTTGGTATAGAATTCTTCGTAACATACCTATTTATTAAAAGTGAATTAGGTGTTGAAATATAAGAGTATAAGAAATAATTGTAGAAACCACAAACGACCATGAAAAATATAAGTATTTACACATGGAACGTACACTTGTAACGTCAAATCCGTTCAAATAATTGTTCTAATTTATTCTGTTTATAAACTTTATCTTTACCAGATTATTTTCGTAACATTTATAAAATAAATAAAAATCTATTTTCAATCATTTTTTATACCTTAAGATACCATAGTAAATAATACTTAACTTAGTGATAGATAACTTTAATATATATGCACCTATAATAAATCATAAGGAAAATGTATTGCGTTATTTCGATATTCTTCCGTAACAACAAACTTGTTGTTTGTTCCCGTTGTTCCCTAAACTACAGATAACAGATAGTAATATTCCTACGATAGCAATGAAAGGAATTTACAGTTATGTCTAGAAGATATTTAAAAGAAAGTTACATACAATATATAAAATAAAAGATACCTATACTGACCTTTCTACAATTGTTAAAATGTTATCTAAAATCTTGAGAAATATAGCAAAGAAATGAAAAATATCATTTAGTAAATAAATAATTAATACGAATGTTCAAATCTTCTTTCAATATAAATTTACTGTTTGTTTCTTTTTGTTATTAATAAAATCTTCTATAATCAGAGACAGCTATATCTGGTAAGTTTGATTCAAATTTTCCCTCCTTATTATTCATATTCTTCTATTTCTTGATACTAACTGCTTAATTAATTATGACCTTGTTTCTGTGAAAGTACAAATTATTTCCCAAAATGTCTGGATTTTAACAGATAGATGCATGATTTTTATATCTTAATCTAATTCATAAGAGATTAGCAAATAAGTCAAGTTCTTGAATACCAATAGAAATTATAATCGACGTTGAATACTTGAGATCGTGTACTTTTCACTTACCAAATAACCTCTCCGAAATGATTAACGAGCGAGAACGACGATGCTGTGGCTCGACAAGACACTGCTACAGTGACCACAAGCTTCTTCGGTCCACACGACTCCCACGACGAGAACCCGCCACAGGGTCAAAAGTACCTCGAAACTCGTATCCGTCAGACCCATTACCGCGTCACTAACCGTCCACGAAATATTTTTTTTACTTTGCGTGGAGAATCTTCCAGACGAATTGCAACTTCAAACTAAATTCAATGATTACTTCTACCTCGAATACAGAAAAAGTTCGCGTTTGTCTTTTTCTTTCCACTTATTTTACTTTGCAAACGTAACAAAATAAATCATCGAATCATGAAAATTTTTAGTTATTGCCTTTTATATACATGTTTTGTTTCAAATTGTAATTAAATAGTTTACAAAAATCACAGCCGCAAAAATGGGTGGTCGATCGCTTTGCAGGCTGTCTCCGGAAGCAATTACCCATTGATCACGATGACGGACCATCAGAAAGTTATAGTATAAATTCGAAAAGAGAACCTTGTCGCAAAGGTTCGAAAGAATGAATGAGGAAATTTGCCGGCAGCAGGACGTATATACGCGCTGAGGTCACGTGACACTGCGTAGTCCAAACCAGACACGAACTTATGTCTGCGCATGCACGGAATTTCGCGGCATCCAAAAAGGCCTCACGCGTCGGACTTTTAAATAAAAAATTGTAATTAAAAATTTTATTTTACATGCTTTGAAAATAATATTTTAATTTTGAAATAAATTTAATGCAGCCATGTATACGTGTTACATGTAAACTGCGTGTATATACCTAAGAAAATGTTATAACTTTCTAAATAAAAGATAATAAATATTTCTATGTCCACTAGTATTTTCCGTTACAGACACGCAAATGTTTACATTTAACTGTTATATTTATCGAATCCATGTACAATATAGAAAATAAAAGACCTTCCTTCTTTTTATTCCTTATCCTAGAATGTTATTTTTGATTGCTTTAAAATTAACTTTAAAATTAAAATTGATTCCTTTAAAACTATGTATGTGTATTTTGGATATACAAATTCATCGTATCTTAAACGTGCGCACCATGTATGATTCTACATATATAAATTTTTTTAGTAGATTAATAAATTTATACTGTACTATAGATGAGGATCACTACGTGATCGTAATTACAGAAATTAATATCACTTAGAAATAATAGAAAGTTAATGTAATTATTTTTCTACATAAAGAATCAAAAATTAAAAAATTAAATATACTTAAAATATAAAATTTTTAGCAATAGCAGAAATTATATACAGTTACTCATATTATTATTCGGACATTATTATCTCTGTATTTGTTGCTTTGTGTAGGAGAGTATGATTTAAATATCGATTTGCTTATTCCACGAGAACAATTTCTTTTTAACGATAACGTTTAATTATACATCTTATATAAAACAACAAATATAAAGATAGTGGTGTATCCGAATAATAATATAAGTAAACTGTAATAACTTCTTACGTAAACACTAAATACATATTACCTTTTCGTTCATCGCTGTTACATTACCAAGTGAACATGTAAAGAACAAGCTTGTCGCGACATCTTTTAGGGCAACTTTATAATAAATATGTTGTCAAAAACTGGTTAAGAATAGGCTCTTATTTTCCAGTGACTGAACATTTGACAGAACGATTTCAGCTATAATTTCAATATATTACTAATTTATACAATTTTCTAGACCTTGATTAAAATTATGTTAAGTGAATGTAAATTAATTTTATTTACAACAAAATCAACATATTTTATATATGTATTACTATATTGGTAATTCAATTGTTACTCTTATAATTATAGCAACATGTAGTTACTTATCAAAAAATAAATTAAAGCTGTATTGTATGTATTGTGTCGCCCAGTAAGTTCGTTCCGATTTTTAAGGAATTTGATCGACAAGAAAGATCATATTGAAAAGTTTTTCGCCAAAAAACCTGAGAGGTTCTGAAAGGATGGAATATTTAAATTGCATGAAAGATGGAGAAAGATTATGGAACAAAATGGCACCTATATAATTCAATAAATGTATATTGAATCGAAATGTAAATCGGAACAAACTTTCTAAACAACCAAATATTTTATTTTTTCTAAAATACAATAACATTAAATGATCGTTACAGTTTGTATCATATACTACATAGGTATACAAGAGATATGATAGAATTTGGTCGAAAGTTTTTGTAAAACGGAAGTTAAATTATATTATCCACTAATGTCATATCGAAAATTACGCACTCTATATACATACATCATTTTTAATGTGTATCTATAAAGATAAAAAAAGAATCAAAATCTACACTAATAATATTAGCTCACCATCAAAATGTCTGTAAATTATTCTAGTATTTGATGTGTATCACGTATTACTGCTTGCGCAAGTCATCAGTTTCGTCGCCATCATAGCGACGAGATCGCGATCGCTTTTGGCCATTGAGCCAGAAATTGGGATCATCATCGTTTACGACGAAAAGCAAAGCAGAGCTTTTGCTCTGTTAACACCTGTGTTTTTGGTCACCCTAGTACCGTCACATCGGCCGTGGACTATCGGCATCTCAAGGAATTTTTCTTCACCTTTGACGATAACGAAACATGGCTTATTGAAGAAGATGAAGGGTCTGCAGAAATACATTGTTTCTCCATACGGAGGAAACCGTAGCCTCAACAACTCTGGAATTCAGCACGAACGCTTTCGTGCCAGAAATGGAAAAAAATACGAAATTTCCGCAATCCTCCGCAAAGGGGGTTCCTGCTGATGCTAAAAAAAACCAAGGTGCGTTATCAGAATGTTGATTGCTTCGATAACGACGTCACCATTTCGCTGACGTCTTAATTGCTTACTTTTTACAAAAAAGACATTTATTTCTGATGTCCTATGACTTCTTTTAGAAATACCGATCTCTACTATTCATTATATCTATTTGTAACTCAATCTATTTTGATAAAATATTTTAATTATCTGTATAATCCATTGAATTCTTCGAGAGTTCATAGACTGGTACATATGAAACATTCTTGTAATATATATACAAATTTAAATACTAATTAATTCTGTACAAGGTGTCCCACGCAACTGGGACAAGCTATAGTTCTGAAACGATAGAAGATAAAAAGGAATTTCATTAAGCAAAATTAAAAGGTTTTGAATGATGTATAATCTAGTATAGGTGTCTACTTTGAAAATAGTATGTATATAATATTTAATTATTGTTGAGTAATTGAAATTAAAATATCTCCTAAACTAATGTTTTTTTATAAGAAGAGATTTAATACCTCTTTATATAAAATTATGACCTAGATCAACTAACGTGACCAAAAATATATTATTCCATCTAAAAGAGAAAACTTGTCCTTCATACGTCCTCTACGCATCCTCCTGTAAAAAACTAATCACATAAAATTATATCCTCTTCAAAACATTAATTTTTTATCTGAAACATTTTTCATTATATCTATGTATATATATATTTATATATATGCGTAGTTTATAATATACCTTGAAATTATACCAGTGTCTTATTGAAAAAACTTAAAAAATTATAAATTATTATTTATGTAGATATTATAAACAAACTTTTTCCAAGGAGCTCGCGCAGACGTGAATCAGCAGGTACTAGCAATTTTTCAAAATCTGAACAATCAAGGAAGTGTAATGTACAAAAAACAAAAAATTTTGATAAGAGACCAAAACCTAAAGGACAATATCATGGCAGTTCAAAGGAGGATACCAAGGTTACTTTCCACATTTGTTTGTATTTGGCATATTTAATTTATATATAAGACTAGATTCAAATTATTTGAATTTTTAGGTAGTGCAAGCAGAATTAGCTGAGCCTGGCTCAGTAGTGGTCCAAGGAAGTAAAAAGCAGAACTTGAATCATCTGCTGAATTTTCATTATGAACCACGTGAAATGCAAGGTGGTTCAGGTACATGGAATCATGGAAAATCGATAAAAGGTTTGCCTAGGAACAGTAATAGATGCCTTCCACCAGTGCAACGCCATAAATACAACAAAGAACAGTTTTTGCAAGCTAGGTAACATATTTTATATTAATACTGACAATGATATAATGTTAACAGTATTAATAACATATTAACATAAATTTTATTTTTACTATTCTTTAGTTGCCAGTTTGTTGTAAATGCCAATGGGAATTATACGTTATATTTAAGTGATCCTGATGTACTAGTTGACTGGAAATTGATAGAACAAATTGTAAGTTATAAATATGTTGGTAAAAGATCTTTTAAATTCTGTTTATTTTAATAACAATCATGATAATCATGAAATTTTATTGTTTAGAAACTTCACAGTTCTGAAAACTTATCATGCCCGATATGTTTGTATCCACCAGTTGCTGGAAAAATAACACGTTGTGGTCACGTCTATTGTTGGCCGTGTATCCTTCATTATTTATCACTTTCTGATAAACCCTCACGTAAATGTCCTATTTGTGATGAATCTGTTCAAAAATCTGATTTAAAAAGGTAATTTATTTGAATGTATAAATAATAATACATTCTTTAATTAAATTTTTGTGAAGGAATTGAAACTCTCTTTTTTTTTTTCTATTTCAGTGTTAACGAAGTCACTCAAAGTACGTTAAATTTAGGAGATACTATCACTTTACGTTTGATGCGCCGTGAGAAAGGGTCACTGCTTGCAGTACCTGTTGGATCTCTAATTCAAAATCCAACAAACTTTTTCCCACTATCGGAGACTATTAGCAATCAAGTGTATTCAAAACTCCTTATTGCAAGTACAGAAGATGTAAGTTCCTGAGTCTTCCAAAAATCAAAGTGTAAAAATTTTAAACTGTCAATGCTAATTATGATTCGTGTCATGAATTATGATTCAGGTGATGAATATCATTGAATGTGAACGTACACAGTTGAAATTTGAACTATCAGATAATCCTGATTCTCCGGAAAATTGTTATATTGAACAGGCGCTTGATGAACTTTCGAAAAGAGAAGGGGAATTATTACAAAGGGTAAAATTAAATGAAATAGACTTTTTTACTTCCTAACTTAAAGCATTATAAGTAAAAGTTTTTGCGAATAGCAAAATTCTTTAAGAAAAGAAATTTTTACAGGTAAAATCGGAAATTCCTCTGAATGAAACTTCAACATTGGCCTACAAATTACAAATAGAAAAAGCCGATATTGAGAAACATTTATCTCAATCAACATCTCAAGACTATGAAGAAACAAATACTTCAACAAAAAAGAATAAAAAGGATGTGGATGAAGAAATATTAAAATCTGTGGAAAATTCGTCTAACGGCGTTCAATTAACCCCAGACATACCAAAATTCTTTTATTTTTACCAAGGTTCTTAATAAATACTTTTTACTATTTTTATTTCTGTTTATAATATTTAATTTATTTATGAAAAATTATATTTAATATACGTGTATGATTTTCAGCGGAAGATGGGCAGCATCTGTATCTTCATGCGATGAATGTAAAAATGCTAGAAATGCAATATGGCAGTCTTGAAAATTCCCCTCGTGTGATAATGGGAAAACTCCTCGAAAAAGAGGGAGGAAGTCTTACAGAAGATCTAAGACGTAGACTAAGATACTTATGTCACTTGCCATTAACTTGCCAATTCGAGGTAGCTGAAATTGAATTAAAGCCACCAATTGTGTCGGAGGAGGTTTTATCTTCATTTCAAGGTAATTTTTTCGTTGTATTTGCAGTTCTTAATTTCTATTTATATTTCAATCTATGTTATGATTTGTTATAGATCAATTGACACTGAGGCACAGACATAGGCAACAACGAGAACGTGACGAAAGAAAAAGAGAAAAACAAATTACCGAGGAAGAAAATAAGCGAATGGGAAGATATCCAACTCCTGCCGTACACATTGATTCACGGCGACATTTTCCTCGATGGCAGCCAGAGTTGTTGTTTTCTGAGTATATATACTTACATAATACACTATTGTATCACATGCCATCATACATTCAATATGTTTGCAGGGAAAGTGTTCCGTCACCGCTAGAATCTACGGCGGCTTCAAGCGTAGCTAGTAGTCCATCTTCCAACACATTTGACGAAATGGTTGCATCTAGACAAACTGATAATGTTGCTCACGAACAGGGACCATCATTTGCAGAAATGTTGCGAAATACTGGCACACGTTTGAAATCGCAAACACTATGGCCATCGATTAACTCCGCACATAGGAAACAGTATTCTAGTCTGACTGTTCAGACGCCTTCGAGAAACACCGAAGAAGAAAATTATGTCTCAGTACCATCATACAGTCAGAATTTTGGTGATGCTTTAGCAGCCGCTTTACAACAAACTAAGTTAGGTAAGCCCTATATTGTAATTATAATTATATATATTAGTTTATCATTTTATTTGAGATGTGAATCATCTAATTGTATCTTTTATTTATAAATAATTAATAAGCATAATTCAAATTTGATATCTATTTTTTAGAAACAGAGAAAAATGGAGGTGGAAAGAAAAAGAAGAAAAAGAAGAAAGGGAAATCAACCGTATTGTTTGCAACTACTGTGGCACATGAATCTTAATTCTTTTCATGATAATGCTTGCACTTTACGTTGTTATTTTCGAATTTCGCGTTTCCATTGTGTATTTTATTACCGCGTGTTATATTTCAGATTATTTCGGGTATATGTTAGGAAATTTATCAAGTTCTAGTATAAATCGTAACATGTAATTATATATTATCCTCCATTTGTAAAACTTTCATCATTATATTATCGATTATTGAACAATTGTTTCCTGTAGCATTCGGGTCTGTTGTGCTTGCAAATAAAATTTAGTTTCATGGAAAGTATTGTGAGTCTTTTATTACAATGACTGTTACAATTCAAATTGATAAAAAGATAAACAAGAAACTCTTCATCATTTATTTGACTGTATAGTTAATGTGTATGCTATGTACATGTACATATATAAAACATTCATAAATATGGGACAAATTTAAGTTTCAAAAAAACTTCCCACGACCTCTTTAAAATTTTTGAATAGAAGTGAACTTTTTATTTGCTCAATAACTGCAGCTAAAATAATTTTTACCTTTCTGAACCTATTTACATTTTAATTTTTGATGTTTCTCTGTATTCTCCTTCTTTATATTTTACTATATAATTTGTCTCCTTTTTTTTCTATACAAAAGACTAAAGAATTACGAAACACTTCATAAAGTTTAATTGTTACTACCGGTTTTATTCTTCTCACCAACTTTAGATGTACGAAATGTTGAGTTTTTAAATTACTTAAAATAAAATATCGTTTTTGGGATGGACTATAAAATTATTTGCTACTATAAAATATATTTAATATTGAGGTGGGACGACAGCCATATAAGTGACGTTCTATGGAATTGGATATTCCAATTTATCATAACTCGAGTTCATTCTGATACTTAGCCAACCGCGCGCGCCACAGCGAGCTATACGTTTCTCACCGCAATGGACAAGCCAACCTATACGCTGTCCACCGCGCAATTTTCCAAACAATGCGGATTAATATTCACTATTTAAAAAACAAAGAAGTCTAAAAATTATTTAAGTGATCAATTATATTTTGCGGTAATGATTTTGTTTAATGATTTCACATATTGTTTATACAAAACATCAAATTAAAAGTATATAACAATTATCTTTTGTAGTTTATGCAAAAAATATAGGTAAAATAAAAAATTAATAATGAATTTTAATATTTTTTTACAGTGTGGAGTATCGTTCAATTATAACTTTATTTAATCATAACTGATAGTGTAACTTTTTAATTTATTTTAACACCACTAAATTGGTGTATTTTATTATATACTGTACTTTATAAAAGCAGCAAAAGTGGCACAATTAATTGGGAACAATTCCAGGTAAACAATAATTGATAATAAAAAAGAAAGAAAATGCGTTGCTAAGGTCAAAAAGGGCGATCTCCCATTCTGTCAAGCGCGATGTACTTCACAGTGGACATCTCCACTATTCGATTGGCTAAGTGTTAACAAACCACTGACTCTTTTAGATTCTCACTTAAAAAAGGTAATAAATTGTAAACAATTATGTAAGTTTTAGGGATTGTTTTATATTTTCCTGGTTTTTTTGAACATAGAAAATCATCACAACTGATCTTCTATCGACATTATCGAATTACAAGTACAATAAAGTTATTTTTTACGCATTGTAATCTATTGAAAATTATTTGGCTAGTTTTACAAAAACAGAATAAATAAATCTAAAATAATTTATACGATGTAGTAGAAGAGAAAACTGAAACCTAGATAAATTAATACTCAGGAACGAAAGACCGCAGCTGTGAAATTCTATGTTCTTCGAATTGATGTTATCCTCCGAATAGGAATAAATCATGGAGAAGGCAGTGACAAGCGAGTAACAATTTAGTCGACTTCTTCGATAGTAGGACCAGATGCACCACCGCCAGGAGCACCACCTCCTGCTCCTGGGAAACCTCCAGGCATTCCACCAGGCATACCTCCAGTACCCTGGTACAACTTCGTAACAATAGGATTACATATAGCCTCTAATTCTTTCTGTTTATGTTCATACTCTTCTTTATCAGCCAACTGATTGGCATCAAGCCACTTAATGATATCGTTGCATTTATCCAATACAATTTGCTTGTCACTGGCGCTGATTTTATCCTTGAGTTTCTCATCTTCCACTGTGCTCTTCATGTTAAAGCAGTAAGACTCAAGACCATTCTTAGCAGCGATAGTTTCTTTCTGTTTCTCATCCTCGCTACGATATTTTTCAGCTTCGTTGACCATTCTTTCAATATCTTCTTTGCTAAGACGACCTTTGTCGTTGGTAATGGTAATTTTGTTCTCTTTCCCAGTAGATTTATCCACTGCAGAGACATTCAGAATACCATTGGCATCAATGTCAAATGTGACTTCAATCTGAGGAACTCCTCGAGGGGCTGGTGGAATACCACTGAGCTCAAATTTACCTAATAAGTTGTTATCCTTTGTCATAGCACGTTCACCTTCATAAACTTGAATCAATACTCCTGGTTGATTATCAGCATATGTAGTGAAGGTTTGAGTCTGTTTTGTTGGAATAGTAGTATTTCTCTTGATAAGCGCAGTCATAACACCACCAGCAGTTTCGATACCAAGAGATAGAGGTGTTACATCAAGAAGCAGTAGATCTTGTACTTCTTCAGACTTGTCACCATGTAGAATAGCAGCTTGTACAGCAGCTCCATAAGCTACAGCTTCATCAGGGTTGATAGACTTGTTCAATTCCTTCCCATTAAAGAAGTCCTGCAGTAACTTCTGAATCTTAGGAATACGCGTGGATCCACCAACCAAAACGATATCGTGAATCTGAGCTTTATCCATTTTGGCATCGCGTAATGATTTTTCCACTGGCTCGAGTGTTCCTCTAAAGAGATCAGCACAAAGCTCTTCGAATCGAGCCCTGGTGATTGAGGTATAAAAGTCAATTCCCTCATAGAGCGAATCAATTTCGATACTAGCTTGAGTAGACGAAGACAAAGTGCGTTTCGCACGTTCGCAAGCTGTTCTCAAACGACGAAGAGCACGTTTATTTGCAGTCAGATCTTTCTTGTATTTGCGTTTGAATTCTTGGACAAAGTGATTGACCATACGATTGTCGAAATCTTCGCCGCCAAGATGAGTGTCTCCTGCTGTTGACTTGACCTCAAAAATGCCATCTTCGATGGTCAAAATTGAGACATCAAAGGTGCCACCACCAAGGTCAAAGATTAGGACGTTGCGCTCGGTGGTAGTTTTTTTATCCAAACCGTAAGCAATGGCGGCAGCGGTGGGTTCGTTGATGATACGTAAAACATTCAAACCCGAGATGGTGCCAGCGTCCTTGGTTGCCTGACGCTGCGAGTCGTTGAAGTAAGCAGGTACAGTGATCACGGCATTGCTGACACTCTTGCCAAGGTATGCCTCAGCAGTTTCCTTCATCTTTACCAGGACCATTGAACTCACTTCTTCAGGGAAGAAAGTCTTCGTCTCTCCTTTGTAATATACTTGAATTTTGGGTTTACCACCATCGTTTACAACAGTGAAGGGCCAATGTTTCATATCAGCCTGAACAGTGGGATCCTCGAAACGACGGCCTATGAGACGCTTGGCATCTGAAAATAAGTAGAAAATTAAATACTTCTTTATCCTTTGTATTCTCAATTTAATATAATATAATTTCAATGTCGTTTAACAACATTTTAACGCAATAAGCGTTTGTGCTATTTTTTATTACATTAACAATGTGAGGACTGAGGACGTGAATTCGCTTCTTTCATTTTCCAACAGTTGGGGACAGGATACGCGAATTCACGTCTTACATATTTCATGCAGTATCTTATAAAAATACTAACTACTGTTAAATGGAACAGTAAAAAAGGCAATGGATACTATAAACAAAATATTATGAATGTGTTTTTACATTACATATATGAATAATACGAAACCGTTACCAATACATTAGATATAATATTAGTCGCTTTAAATCTTTTCAATCGATCCAAAAACACGCGGAAATTCGTATTATATATGCTCGTCTATATATAGGCTATGTCAGAGCAGCCGGTCCCCAACGTTATTTTTAAGACTTCTATAAAATAAAAAATCACTTTTTATGTGAAAAATTTTTATTGAAATAATTTATCACGTTAATGAAATAAATAGAAAGCTCTTGTAACATATTTCGAATTTCTAATTAGATAAAAGTATCATATATTTATTAAACAATAATCCGAACAAAGATGGCGACCGTAATGGCGACCACTAAACGTTATGCCCGTACATCTTTGCAGATGCGCGTGCGTACATAACGCATATCCATTACATATTATAGATCGAGCTTCTCATCGTCTACCATATTAAAAATTCTTTACGCAAATTTACAAAATTTCAAAGTAGTGCTATTTTATCATTAATTAAAACGAACAATCCATTGTCATTTTACAGCCATTCCCATTATGTTACTACAATAATAATTTAAATACTCAGAAAAATGTTGGAAGCCAATTCATAAAAATTGAAATATTAATTAATATCGTTAAAAACTAGCTTAAAATTAATTCAGAAACTGTAGTAAAAAAAATACATCTTGAATAATGTTAAAAAAGAATCTTATCTACATAATATGCAAATTTTCACTAGTATTAATTTTATAAAATTTTCATTCGAAAAAATCTCTAAATTTTTCATAATACTTAATTACAAGATCTATAAATTAGTTTTTGTATTTTTACACACGTACTAACAAATCTATTTCAATTTCAATGGATATAAATAATTTGAAGAAAATGTTTAACAGATAATGGAATTTTACAAAAATGCATTCAAGATTTCAAAAAATGATTTGTATTTCATCAACAAAAAATACAAAAACATATGCGGAACAAATTTTTCACAGTATGTAAAAAGAAAGATTTATGACTTTATCCATGAGACGTAATATGAAAAATATTTGATAAAATAGACTTACCGAAGATGGTGTTGTTGGGGTTCATGGCTACTTGGTTTTTGGCAGCATCACCAATTAACCGTTCAGTTTCGGTGAATGCAACATAGCTAGGTGTTGTACGATTTCCTTGATCATTGGCGATGATTTCCACCTTTCCGTGCTGGAATACACCAACGCAGGAGTAAGTGGTGCCGAGATCAATACCAACTGCAGGTGCTTTGGCCATCTTTGCTTTTTCTGTACAAAATATAAATGGAAATTAAATTTATGGACAAAACGTTGAAATGATTTTCCAATTAGATTAGCGTCAAATATTGTAGAAGTAAATACGGATACAGTGGATACACACACCTTTCTTCTTTACTCGCTTGTAAAAGTTCGCTTCGTAGGACAGTGAAGAGATTCTCCGTTTGACGATTCGCAACGTGAGTGAAGAACCCGTATCCGCATTTCGGTATATATTACTTTCCCAGAGGACGCTTCTGGAATGTTCTTCCTACTCAAGCATCTTCTATCAACCAATCAGAAGTTAGATTCTGTTAGACTTGCGTCATTACTGGATACGCGCCACGAACTACGTATATCAATGGTGGAATTTTATGTGGTTATTGATTGATACGAAAGAAGTTTACGAAACACAAAAATTATTTTAATTTCTTGAAACTATTTTTTAAACGATCAAAGTATAAATGAAATAATTTTTTAAACAATCTCCAGCTGGAACGACAGATAATACGGAAGTAGAGTATAAGGAAGTTGGAAAAAATTTAGTAACTAGTTCTAGAAAGTGTGTAGTTACACACACAAGTATATGTGAAGTTTATATCCATGCATGGTTGTGATATGCTTTGTTTTAGAATTCCTTAATTTCTGTGACAATTGTATTACCTTTATAGATTATGTGTTCATTTTATGATCGTGTCACTTTTGACAAATGTATGAAAATTAAGCTGATATTACAGACAATGAACATTATATTACATTATATTACATACAATACAATACAATGCGTATTCACTTTGTACAATAACAGATCTCTAATAATAATTATTTATAGAATATATATGTATGTATGTACATACATATTGTACATATGTCAATGGTAAAAGACGTCAATTTCAATAAATCATAATGCTGCGTCATCATAATGACATAATAACAATGAATTTGATAGAAAAATCGTAAGAAATATACATATATTCTATCACATATTCGTTCTTAAATTAAAATGAAATTATGCTACATTATAAATTTAAATTCATTGTCAAATTAATAATAGTCATTAATTAATGATTAATATAGCATAAAATCGGACAAATAGACTATTCTAGAATTTTATATCTTTTGTATTATTACATTTCCTTGTTGTCACATCGATATATTGATTCAATATAACAAACATTTCTCGATTTCCATTTATGTATATACTTGAAAATCTGTATTACATGTATAATGAACATGTAATACATACACATTCTTATACCAATTGTGACGCATGAACAATGTATCTGCTTATGAGTTTGTATATATACATATATATGTATGCATATAAACATCATAAGCTTTAAATATCCATGAAAATATCGCAAGGTTATATAAAAAAGGAAGTCATTTATATTTCACAACTTATTTTCATTTATTTGAAAATTATTCATATTTTGACTAAATAATCAATTTTTCAAACAAATTAACATATTAAATTTATTATATTTCATGGTAATAAAAGCATTAAATTATGTATTCATAACGTATAATTTTATACAGCTAACATTTGGCTTCTAAGAATACACATAAATGATAATAATAAAGATAATAAAAAAGAATATGGAATATTTTACGGTACTTTATAAACTTTTAGATTTCCCGTACTAAGTATCATTTTATTTAAGAGAAATATATGTATATCATAAACCATGTATAAACGTATGAAAAAATCATAGAATGTTAAAAACTTGTTCATCGATATCAATAAAGCTTATTCTTTTAATCATAATAATTATTCGATGAAAGCGATATTCTCATTTTATTCTTATTTTCTGAGGTATCGTTTGAATTATATAATTTGTAGAATTTTCTTGAAACTTTTCTTGGAAACGAACGCAGCCCATGTGACAAAGCACAGTGCATGCAATCAATGATGGTACGTAAGCATTGCGGTAGAGTTCGCGAATTGTAGAATCTTCCAGTACATTCCCGTGTAGTCATGCTATATATACCCATCCAATACGCTGTATAGTTGCTACTGTACGTTAATATATGTGTGTTATTTGATCGAGACATTTTAAAATGTACACTTTATTGCTTATTAAAGCCATTTTTACGAAAGTATACTTTTTGATATATGTTTTATATCGAAGATGTATACATCCCGCTAAACGTATTTATGCATGCGATCAATGTGAATCACACTTAAAGTAATCTTGTATCTGTATTTAATCGATTAAAACCTCACCTTTTTAGTTATAGAATATTCTAGCTAACTTTTACAAGAACCGGGAAAAGGTTAATTTATACGATATTAATTTATATTATGAATGAATTTATATATATATTATGGATGAATTCAATAGAATTTATTAATCCATTATATTTATTTAATCCATTTAATCCATTATTATTAATCCTTATTTAATCCTTATTTAATCCATTTTAATTTATTGTACAAGAAGAAGGATAGTAAAAATTTACAAAAAAGAGAATATTGAATTATCTATCTGTTCATTCAACATACTTATATATGTAAATATATACATACATATACGTATGTATGTATTTTCTTTTCATGAACGATAATCATCGCACTACGTCATCAAACTATAACGGCAAACTGCGTATTAATCTATGATATAATTTGCGTCTTTTTTCTTTTTTTCCCTTTAGTAAAATTAATTATAAAAATATTTAAAATTTTTAAGATTTTCTTTAGTAATTCATAAAATTAATAAAATTAATATATCGAAAAATATTTTTTCAAATTCATAATGAAGTTTATCTTATCAAATAACGTATATTATGTATTTTGTTATAGACTACTATAGATTATTAGAGAAACCAGAAATGAGGTTGGATCTTGATTGTTCATTACCATACATCGACATAACATGATTCCTTTCATAACTTAATATATTGTAGCATTTATAATCATAAAATCTCATTATCAGCAAATCTCGTCATATTAGAAGATTATCGTTTATGGTATAGCCGTAGTAAAGCTTTCAAAAGTTTAACAATGGAGAGGTGACAGACGATACTGATAGGCACGATTGTATATACAGATTTGGAAACTCTCGTAGTGGGAGTAAGGCTCGTGATATTATGAGGTGTTTTAAAAATCGACCGGTAGCCATAGCACTGCAATCGATTTATTAAACTTTTACAGCTTTTGCATAAGAGGCCATCTTTCGGTAAAAACAATAACTATATACACTGAAGATAAAAAATATGAACTAATTTACTTTTCATAACGTTTCACAATTTATTTAAACTAAATACATAGTATATTAAACTATATATATAGTATTTTATATGATACTATTTTTTGTGATTACGTGAATAAATGTGACATGCAATACTTTTTCATATCCTACAACCATTATTTTATTGAGATTTATCAATGGCACCATCATTTGTATCCACATTACTTATTATTCTATCATATTGTACATATTTCAATTATTCTAATTTGTTATCAAAGTAATTCTTTTTATAAATAATCAGTTAAAGACAAGAGTTCGAAGAATTCAGGCCTGCTGTGCAGATTGGAAAATTTTATCTAAGTTTATTACAAAATTTGGATTTCGTGTTAAAATATTTAATTAAATAAGTCAAGTTTCTTTAATGCAAAAATATTTATTTTATTGAATTGAACATGTTTTTAGTTATTTGAAATAAGTTGCAAGATCCCCACGAGTTTAACAAATTGATCCTTGCGCTACGATCAACGACCGATTTGCAAAGCACACCTTTCCACATTAAGAGCCTTGTCCCCACTATGGGAGTTTCCAGACTCATATATATATAATGAGAGAGGAAATTCTCTCTGGTACAATGTATGCGATATATGACCGTGGTGTATACTGTATACGACTGCTTAATTCGTGTAATTGACAGACTGTCAAATTTAATCTCATCTTTAGGGAAATATTAATAAAGTAATCTGTAAATCAATTAATCGTACTAGTGACAGTTAAATATTTTATTATTTTGTATATGATATACAAACGATCATGTCTAATGCATCACAAATGTCTAACGAACCTTATCGTGAATTAGGAGAATTACGTGGTTCGGAATTGAATGTCAATTCAGGAAATGTGGCAAGATGTAGTAGAAATTTTGGAAATTGTATTGAACGTTCTTTGGAACTTTCTTCTGTTGTAGTTATTCCAGATGGTAAAGTATTTTTTTAAGAATATCTATATCGTAACATGTGTAAATTATTATAATGTATCTTTACAATATTACTGACAATTTTTATGTACAGGATAATCTGCTTAAACTTATCTATAAAGGAGCGGGTGACTGTAAGTTATGTAAATATCTTATTATGCATGGAAAATATAACATCAGATTTTTTAAAATGGGATTGCTTTCCTTTGCATGGGTCTTAAGATGATTCAGTTTCTTCTTGGGTATGAATAAAATGTTACTAACAATTTATTTTGTTAAAGTATGTGATACATACTTTTCTATAACATAACTCTAATTAACAAGTTGATTTTTTAAATCTTCTACATGTATTAAGCCTATATATGTTATAACATGAAATATTTTATACATATATATATATATATTGTATGTAAATATTATATGTAGTATTTTTTTTTAATTTGAATAAGTAAATAATTAAACATGTAATACATAGTATTATATACAATAACTACTGACAATTTATTTCTAAAGCGATTTGTTTTATTGAAATTTAATATTTCTTTTAATATTGTGAAAATTTCATTGGCAGATACATTTACTGTTGTTCAAGCTATCAATGCGTTAGGATTTGGAAAATTTCAAGTTAAATTATCTTTATTTACTGGTCTCTGTTGGATGGTAGATAGTATGGAAATAACAATATTAAGCATTTTAAGTCCATCCTTACATTGTGATTGGGGTATAACTAGATATCAACAAGCTTTAACAACCACGGTATAATAGAACATTGTTCAATAATATAGTCATATGCAATAAAATTTTTCCAATGATCTTTATGTAATATATTATTGCATTTATTTCAGGTTGTTTTCCTTGGTATGATGCTAAGTTCTACGTTTTGGAGTAATTTAAGTGATAGATATGGTAGTAAACAATCTTTAACTTTATGTGCAATATTGCTACTTTATTATGCTCTTTTAAGTGCTTTTGCGCCAAATTTTCTGTGGATTTTATTACTTAGGGGATTAGTTGGTTTTGCTATTGGTTGTGTACCACAATCGTAAGTATTTGGTAAGTCCTATAAATAAAAGTATCAATGTTCTTAGAGCAGATATGAATAACATCAGTTATTATTTCAGAGTAACATTGTATGCAGAATTTCTTCCTGCAAAACAAAGAGCAAAATGTGTTATTTTGTTAGATGTAAGTCCTAGTCAATCAGTCATACTCACTCATAAATAAATTTGATGTAAACATTTACATTGCTCATATGAAATAATTATTTTTCATAGTGTTTTTGGGCGCTTGGAGCCTGTTTTGAAGTGGCAATAGCATTGGTAATAATGCCAACTTTTGGTTGGAGATGGCTTCTCATTTTATCAACAATACCACTTCTTGTATTTGCTATTATTACTCCAGTAAATATTAAAAATCAAGCATTTATAACAAGTATTAAATAACATTTTTTACCTGATACTTTTTGTTAGTGGTTACCAGAGTCTACAGTATTTGATATAACGAGCGGAAGAATGGATAAAGCTGTTTCAACTTTAGAACGAGTAGCAAGAGAAAATAAAAAACCTTTACCTCCAGGAAGATTAGTTATGGATCGCTTTTATCAAATTAATCATGGCAAATTGAAAGATGTATTAAGCAAGGAAATGTGTAGGACATCTACCTTGCTTTGGCTTGTATGGTAAATACTACATATGGTAAATATTATATCTTGATACATTATATAAATAATGGTAATGGCATTATTTTAGGATGAGTACAGCATTTTGTTATTATGGTGTTGTATTAATGACTACAGAATTATTCCATACATCATCTGAACAATGTAGTTTGTGGGAAAACAAAAAGGAAGATACTTGTCAATTAGATTGTCGTTTAGAAAGGAGTGATTACATTGATCTTCTTTGGACAACGTTAGCTGAATTTCCAGGAATTTTTTCCACTATTTTTGCGATTGAAAAAATTGGTAGAAGAAAGACAATGGCCTTCCAATTAATAATGTTTGCTATGTTAATCTGTTTCTTAGGTAGAGCTTGTCTATTAAACAGAGCAGCGTTAACACTAGCAATTTTTCTAGCTAGAGGTTTAATTGCCGGCGTGTTTCAAGCTGCATATGTATACACTCCAGAAGTGTATCCGACTCATTTACGTAGTATCGGTGTTAGTACTTGTAGTGCAATGGCTAGAATTGGTGCAATGGTTACACCATACATAGCACAAGTATTTCTTCAATGGTCTATTACTGGAGCAATGGCAATTTATGCTGCAACAGCATTATGTGCTGCAATAGCTACTCTTGCTTTACCTGTTGAAACGAAAAATCATACATCTAATGACACAACTCAAGAGGCGCGATAAAGTTTCAACCTTTTTCCATTTTTCTTTTTTTACTACTGAAATATTTTAAGAGGGAAAATATATTTTCATCAACATTACAACATTCTGTCATAGTCGTTAAACTAACAGTTCTCCAATGATGAAAAACAAATTCGTTTCTATTTATTGGATATTCTTTTATTTTGTTTTACAATCTTATAATTACATATATGCATAACTAGTATTACTTTTTGTTCCTGACTAATTTTGTTTTATAAATTACTTGAATGAATAGGATACACTATATATCATAAGTTATTTAACATATGTGTATTTACTTTTCTGCAACACTTTAAACAGTGATAGTAAGTTTTAAACATATAAGAAATATACAAAGACTGATATATAAAATATTAAATATTAATATATAACAGAAGTGCCAAAATGCACAAACGTGCAGGATTAATGTACACACAATAAACCATAACTTTTGTTATCTGTTTTAGTATTACAACAATAACATAATTTATTTTCATAAATAGCAAAGCATGTAAAGCTACAATATATGTATCTCTATAAAAAAGCACATTGTTTCTATTTCATGATTTAAAATTGAAAATACAAAATTGTACTAAATTAATAAATTTATCACTATTTTGCTAAGTTTCTTTATAGTGTACCCAAATAAAATGTAATATATTTACAAATGCTGGAAGAATCCTAATAAATTGTAGAATCTTGTACTTTTTTAATGCAATCAATTCTTAATATACAGATCTCCATATAATGTAGTAAGCGAATTTCGAACTTTCAGATTTTAATTGAAATTATCAATAGCATTCGTTAATATTTATTAATTTTAGAAAATTAACAATATACACTATTATCTGTAAAGCTTTTTTTGGTGAAAATGATTTTAGATAATATCCTTTTATCATTTAAAAATGATACTTAAAATTAATAATCATATAAATTTTACTTACAAATATTGAAAAAATATGATAGAAAAGGAAATATGAAACGTTTACCTTTCTTTCATCTGCATTATACAGGACTCTATTCTCATTGTATGAACCATTAAAATTTGGAATGAATATTTGTATTACAATCGCCTTTTATCGTTTCTATCATATTAAAAGAAGTAAGCCGCATAATGATACTCATATTTATCTTCTTCAGTATTTATAATTACAATTTGTAAAGATTAGATAATACAAATTTAAGCAGGTTGTATGATAGAAAGTAACTCTTCTTTTAAGTATCCTACAGATTCGTTGTCACTCGTTTCATCTGATTTACTTTTCCAGGAAAACATCAATATTACAGCAGGGAATAATTCTAATTCAAGTAATGTTTTATCAAAAGAATCTTCACTGAATATTGTTCGAGGAAGCTTTTTTAAGCTGAAAGGCCTCTCGTTATTAATCAAATTCTCACTAACAAAATTAACAACATTTTGAAAACTTTCATGTATAGAAAATGTTCCTTGTAAAATAAGATTATCTGGAAATTTTATACGGATCAATGAAAATTTATATTTTCTGAGTCTCCCTTTTTCGTCTCTTTCTCTCATGGCTTTCGTTCTTAACATCTGATCTCTTTCAACTGCTTCAGTTCTATTAACATTGGTAAAGAAAAATGTTTAACATAATTTATTTACTGAAATCTTATATTATATTTAATCTGTATGTATTAATGCATACAGTACGTATATATAATTACCGAAGTTGTTGTTCTTTCTCTATATCTTCAGCAGTTAAATTGAAAAAGCTCGATGGCAATTCAGTTCTTTTGTTTGCTTGCATAGGTAACAATACTTGAAGATTTCTGTTTAGTTCCAGTGGAATGGGCTGTGCAATTTTTAATGCTTCCAATAACATGGTAATGTTTTCAATATCACAATTATCTGCATTAAGGATTAAGAAATCATCTTCCTTATCATTATTCAATAACTTCTTTTGATGAAAACCAGCAGCATTTAAAAACTCTAATGCACCTTCAATTGGGGCCACTTTATCCTTTAAAATATTGATAAAAAGTTTATATAAATTATTTTCTCCTTAAATAAATCTATTTAAAGAAACAAAAGTATTACCTGAAATACTCTATTCTGCATCCTAATTTTCTGATATTTTTCTTCCCCTGGATTATTTATAATATTTTCTAGATATTTTCCAAGTGTTTCAACACAAGCATCAATTTTATTCTTTTTACTATTGCAATTTTGTATAATTAAACATGATATTAAACCCGTATCTTCTCCTTTCAATTGTTCATATAAAAATTCTTTTATTTTTACTTTCCATTCATCTTGTGATAATACTTCATTAGATAAATATGGACAACAATAGTATACATTGGTAACAGCTAACAAAGAATTATCCTTAACTGCATTTTCAGCTTTTTCTTCTGATTGCACATAATTTTTCTCTACATTTTGTTGTGCTTTTCTTTTTTGTTCTAATTCTCGTTTCACTTGTGCTTTAATAGCTGCATATGATCTATGAATAATATATTATTAAATATGTTATTATATTTAAAATTATAAACAAAAACTATTATTTTTTATGAAAAACATACGTGTTAAATCTTTTTATGTTAGATTCTTTTGCTTCCAATCTTGCCAAAGCTGCTTGACCAGCTACTTTAGCTTCTTCTGTAGGTTCCACTCTTTTTCTTGGCTCTACTACAGAAGTAGATCCATCATTGCTAGTTGATTCTGTCAATCTGCATAAAATAATTTTGCATTACGAAAAATATAACATACTAATGATAATTAGCTTAGTATTGAGATATATATGAAATGTAAAACATAAGATTCGCTAGTATCTCAAATAATAATTAAAAAAGCTACTGAAAATTTCTATCCTCTATGTTAAAATCAAATAGTTAATTAGAATGTATTATGGTAAACATTACTTGTGTCCTTTTCCAGCATTCATAAATTTCACATCCAATTTTGCCTTGTGAAAAAGTGATTTAATTTTTTCTGTCATAATTGTTATTTGATCTGATATTAAAAAAATCAGATGTAAAAAGCAGATCAATCGTGTAACTTAAATTTTCTACTCAAAACAATTCTGTTGGATTTATTTAACCTAGAAAAAAATGAAAAATCTATATATTTATTAATAATGTGTATATATATATATATATACAAAAATAATTCCACTTTGCTTACAATTACTTTATATTTGGTAAAATAATTTATACTTACTAACCAACAAATTATTCGCCAGATGAACTGTCAAAATCTTTTGATATAGAGTCTGTGTTAACAACAATAATTTTCATTAGAATTAAGATAAGAATTTTTTAAATTTTCAATGTTTAGACATGATAATTTTTATATATATACTATAAATTAACAGCAAATAATTTCCTAATCATTTAATACCATTTGTTTATTACATATACTGAATATTATAAAATATTTCTTTTTTACCTCTTTTACCCTTGATCTTCAACAAAAATAAAAGAATTTTTACTTAATCTTGCAATGGCATACTATTGTCTTTCATAACCCCAGTTTTATTTTTGCAATTGTATTGATTTTTATTAATGGAAGAGAAAACAATCACAAATATAAAACTCCTCTAACTTCTTTTTGAACGTTTAATTTTATAAACCTAAAAGCAATATCTGTGAATATCTCAATAAATTTTTTGCACTGTCTCTTTTATAAAAGTTTTTGTGATTTAAATGCACAAAAATCATATCGAAGTTAAAAGACCTCAATGTCCTATTTAATAATCATAAAAAGTGTGCTATTGCAAGATAAAAGTAAAGTAATACCAGTAAAATTAATGACAAAAATTTATACTTAACAATATACTCTTATTATTACGTGAATAAAAGCAATAGGAAGAACGGACATACAAATAGATACTAAGTATATTGCATAGTCATCGAAAAATATGTTCCGAGAATTATATATTTACTATTAAAATATGTTTAAAAAATTACATACGTATTATTAAAACATGTTCTGAGAATGATATATTTACTATTTTAAGCATATACATACATACAATTTGTTCTACACAATAGCGTGAATACGTATACGTATCAAAACGAAAATATGATTTTCTTACTTGGTTCCATAAATTGTTCGGAAATTCTTGGACCGTAAATATACCAAGCGATGAAAATAAGGGCCACGGTACTAACAAATGTAAATAAGAAGACTTTCAACAATTGTAACTGAAAATCGTCAAATGCTACAAAATCAATAAATTCGTGAAAAAAATCGGAAAATTTTTGTTGAAGTTCATTGCTGATTATGCTGTTGATCGGATGAAATATTAACTCAAACGTTGTTGAGTCCACTAAGTCATGGGTAAGCTTATTGATCGTTTCCACCAAATATTCTACCCAAGACCACGAATTTTCATGTACGCTACTCATCACATGTGAAAAACTCTTAATTAAATTAAATAAACGCACACTTTTTGTTCACCTTTACTTTATTATGTCACATTACCCACGTCTTTGATATTTTCAAGTGTCTAAATCATTCTGATTTTCAAGGTCAGATCCCAGAATATGATGAAATTCGACCACTGGGAAAACTTCTGAATAAGCGTAAAAAGTAACATTCGATTTACCATCTTATAAGAAAAATACTCACGACTCATGGCTTCAACAATGCCATCTTTGTAGCCATAAAATTTCAATTGTTCGCTAGTGATGTTAGTGATATTTTAAAATCATACATAGATATTTAATATTTACTCGTTTTATATTGGTGTATAATGTACAGCAATACTAATATTGTTTATCAATGTTGGTAAAAAAAGCAATAATATATTTGGAATATATATAATATAATTTGAATAATATAAAAGTATATCTCTTTCACACATACATCTCGTGTCTTATTATCTGTTAAAAATGGGTGGTGGAGATTTGGTAAGTTGAAATTAAATTTTAAGTAGGGTAAGTACGTATTATATTAAGTAAATAGAAGCATATTGTATCTAACAAAACTGCAAATTTTGTTAATATAGAATTTGAAGAAGTCATGGCATCCATCTACTATGAAAAATATAGAAAAAGTTTGGAAAGCAGAGCAACAACAAAGTCAAGAAAAAAAGAAAATAGCTGAATTAAAGAAAGAAATAGAAATGGAGAAAGATCGAGAGGATATGAAAAAGTACGCAATGGAGCAAGGAGTAATAGAAAAGAAAGATGACAAAAAGCTAGATTGGATGTATAAAGGACCAAATCAATTAGTCAATAGAGAAGAATATTTACTTGGACGGCCAATTGATAAATCATTTGAACAAATGGTTCAAACAGAAAAAGATAATGAATTAAACCAAACACCAAGAAATCATGTTGAACACGGTATTTTATATTTTAAATGTTTTTTGACTCTTTAACCTACAACTTCGGGCCAAACACAAGAAACACGAGTTTCTTGGTCGTATTCGCAAGTGTAGATATATTTTCTTGTAAAATATCAGAAAGATATCCTTAAAAATCTTGTTCAATGATCAATTGGTAGTAATTATTTATTAAACATCTTGCACAACTTCGGACGCTCAGCTAGACCGTGAAATGGCTCGATGTCTGACTGACCCTGCCGATGGTTATGGCACACGCTGTTGAAACTTAAATCATAGGGCGAGGGGTTAATTTGTATAAGAATAGTGCAGTGTTAGAAGTTTTATACATAACTTATCTGCAATTTCAGAATGTATTCCCCCGTCATTACGTTTCTTTTCTGGTAATGAACAAGTGGACTTAGCAAGAAAGATGCAAGAAGACCCCTTATATGCTATAAAGAAGAAGGAGATGGAAACAAGAAATCAACTGCTAAAAAATCCAGTTAAATTAAAGCAATTACGACAATTGGTATGTAAATGATAATATTGGCTTATTATAATATTTTATTAAAAATATTTTATTATTTATTTATTAATATCAACTACTATTTAGTTGGAACAGCAGTCAAAGAAAAGTAAAAGTGAAAAGAAAAAGAAGAAGAATAAACAAGATATTGATAGTGATGACGAAGCGCAACTTGACCTATTACTGGCTACTA
The DNA here is from genome assembly GCF_014825855.1 of Bombus pyrosoma. NCBI lineage: Eukaryota > Metazoa > Arthropoda > Insecta > Hymenoptera > Apidae > Bombus > Bombus pyrosoma. Next base: position 14,190,403 of record NC_057778.1, on the reverse strand, counting down.
AATATAAACAATTAAAGGATAAAATTAGTAATAAAGATTTAATAAAGTCAATGAAAAAGATGAAACATAAACGAAAGAAGAAGTCTAGAAAAGAAAATGAAACTTCAAATAGTGAATCAGAAAGTAGTAACGAAGGAAGTGAAAGTGATGAACATATAAAAAAGCATAAGAAAAAGAGAAGTAAAAGTAAAGAAAAAAATACTGAAGTTATAAAACATAGTAAAGAAAAATATTTAATATCTGATAAAGAAGAAGAAAGAAAGCATAAGTCATATGAAAAACTTATTAAAGCATGCAGTTCAAACAATGATAATAATGATAGCTCAATTAAAAAAAGAAGAGATAGGTCATTCAATAGAGACGTAAGAAAACACAGAAATAAAGATTTTCGTTCAAGCAGTCCTCAAAATAGAAGAAGCAGTATTCATAAAAATACATACAATACCGAGAATAAGTATAAAGATCTTTCAAAGAGATCACATGAAAAAGAAACAACATATTCTAAATCATCTTCTAATACAAATAGAAAGTATTACAAAGAAGATAAGAATCGAGATAAATGGAATTTTAAAAAGAAACAGGATCTCACAGAAGAAGAAAAAGAACGACGTAGACAAGAAATGATAGCAAATGCAACATGGAGAGATGAAGAACGAGAACGTAATGTTAAAAAGTATCGCATAGAAGAAAAGAAAGAAATAGATAGTAGAAAAGTGTATAATCAAGATTTTGTTACAAAACAATTAGCAGCTGCTGCAGAAATAAGTACTGTTGCTTCTAGAATTAAAGCCAATATAAATAATATACAACGATCTGGAAGAGCAATGGATACAAATTTTGCTAAAAGATGAATCCAAATAATACAGTTAGGTTTGTACAGTTTTATAAATTTCATTGAATTCTTTATAAAAATTACTATAATCTAAATGTGATATATTAAAAAATGTATACTTTGTAACATATAATTATGTATTTTATTGATATATGAATACAGATTTTTAGACAGAATTACTATTTTTTACAATTTTCAGTATTTTATTTATATAAAGCAAATTCTCTTGATTGAGGGAATATATATACACACATTAAGAAAATACCATATTTTTATATAAATATGCTTCTGATTATATATAATGTATCTACAAACAATATTCGATTGCACAGAAGAATTACTTTTTCCATTATGTAATTTTACAAGTTTCTCTAGTTTCAATTGCGTCGTTGATGTCATTAATAGTTGCGAAACATCCTCCAGTAAGCATATTATTTACTACAGCTCTAGCAAGATATCCTGTAGTTATTGAATAGTGAGCAGAGAAAAACAATGATTGATCAACAGTTTTTTCCACGTTATTATCCTAAACAAAGTTATGTGTAATATTGAATTTACATATATAACTGTAACTAATATACGTAAAATTATAGTCAGAATATATGTACCTTACAATACATGAGGAAACTATCTTCGACGAGTTTGTTAAGATTTAATTGTTTCTGAAAACTTAATTCTGGATTTCGAAGTAAAATTGTTGATACTATAGTGAGTAACTGTAAAAATGGGAGCTGTTTATTTATATATATTGCATATTTTTTCGTGAATATAATAATGCTCTTGCATAAATCGAAAAATAAATCAAATATAAGTAAAAAAAGAATACCTCTACAATAATTTGGCGATATTCTGGCAATTGTATATGGTGAAGTAAAGATTCCACGAACAAAGCAAATGTAAGTTCGGAACGAGTCATATTAGACAGAGTAGGTTGTTGAGGCAATTCTCGTCCATTAACACAAATACCATCCGGACAACGCATTAATACTTCCCAAACGTGATTATAAAAATGTGCAGGTACTCTACATAAACAACCTTCAATTTTTCTACGTCCTAAAACTGTAATCCTAATACAACATAAAATTAATTTATGTATAATAGATAAATGTGTACTGTATGAAAAATAAATTAAATTATTTATACTTTTCATTGTTGGCCCAATCTTTAACCGTCAATACTTTTATAAGGAATTGACGAATCTCAAATGGACTATAGTTTTCAATTGGTTTAGGATTTTTAACAAACATTTGTAAGTAAAGTTTTATTGCTTCTAGGACCCATCTATAAATAAAAAGAATATTTAATAATACTCATTCTAAATACTCTAGATATTAATGTTAAATATGACACATAAAACACACCCAATACGAATTTTCAGTATTCCTTTAAACATTTCTGGATTTGTTCCAATAAGTCGACCGCAGTACAATAATACTTCTTGTTGAAGTACTGCTTGAACTACATTATGTGGTTGAATTGTTGAATACATAACTGACTGAATTTCTACAGGTGTCATTGGTTTATCAAATACAGTTTCTTCTTGTCCAATTACTCCAACTGTTATCTGATATTAATGATGAATAAAAAATTCTTTATTTACACACTATAAATATCCAAACAATTTAACAAAGGTACCTGTTTTCCTTTAACAAGAACTCCTGTTATAAAAGGACTTATACTATCAACGGTATGATTCAATAAACTGCTACAGTAACGAACAACCATCCAATATCTAAGGCACCCCGCCTGTTGATACAATGACCTTAATTGATCTCCAACTAAAATAAAATATTAATCAAAGTAAATATCACTATATACTTATAATCTTTAAATAGCAATTTATATTAGTACCTGTCATTCCATTAATTTCATAGTTAATTCCTTCTCGTTTCAATAAAATACCATAAAGTTGACACAAAGTGTATAAGCTTTTATTGTTACGAATTTCATTTAAGATATTATATAGTGGTTCATTCATGTAATACTAAAACATGAAGCAATTAGAATAAATAAAAAATATAGTTATTATTTATAGATACTTACAGAATAATCTTTTATATTTTCAGAATAAGTTAAAGCTTTAGGTACATCAGTTAAACTTTGATATCCAATATAATCATGTTTTAATTGCTTAAATTGGGTAAGTTCAAGATCTGTCTCTACAGTATTTATAAAGTCCAAATGTTCTGCACAACATTAGATTTGCATTAATATTTACTAAATGATAAAGAGTAAAATGTATAAATGTTAATTATACCAATGCATGAAGATGAAATGAGATTCTGTAACCGACCAATTCGAACTTTTGTTTTGTTACAATATCCTTTTTTTAACATAGCAAAAAGATCAAGCATTTCCTTAAATTGTGGATCCCTAACAAAGAAATTTTTTATTTATGAGTGTGATATAAGAATTACACTTTCAACATATTAATTTAAAAATTAACAAGTACCTCATATGTTCTTCTCGTATCAAAAGACATATAGTAGGTCGACCTGAAAGTCGCCAATATTTGCCCACAAACTGAAGTTCAGTTTTTATGTCATCGATTAATAGAGCCATATCTCTATACAAGTAAAAATCTGACACCTCAAATATTAGAGGATAACAAAGTACTGTCATACCACATACTCTATAAACCTATAAAAAAAGTGATATTGAACTTTCTAAATCAATTTTTATATTATACATTGAACATACCTTACTTGTACCCAAAGACCCAATTGGTCTTGCAGGTCGGCCTTGTAGATTTAGTTTATTATTCACTCCCAATTTTTCATAAACTTTTACTAATTGTGTAGATGATAATATTTGTACTGGTTCCACTTCGTGTGGTGTTTGTGTTTGTATACCGTATGTTGCCATCATAGCTTGTAATCGCATAGATTCAGCAATAAGAACGATTTGTACTACAAGATCAGTATGAGTACCCTAACATAGAGAAATTTTGTAATAAGTCAATCATGCATTATTATAATATGACAAGAATGCTAAAATTATTAATATAATACATTTTTTCATTCCCTAATACATTCAAAATTAAAAAAGGAGTTCAATTAAATAAAAAGAAAACTAGAAGTTTTTAGAAAAATTTGTCAATTAGACAATGTAATGATGTAATAATGCATAAACTATGTATTGTAAAGTTAAGAAATAATAATGAGAAAAAGAAGATGACAGAAACAAGCATCTTAAAAAACGACTAAGATAAATCATGCCTTGATCCAAGCTTCATGCATTATAATTAAAAAAAATGTCTCTAATATTTACATTAATAATGTGTGTGTGTGTGTATATATATATATGTATATATATATATAATAGAGGACTAATATAATAATCTGTTACTAATCTGAGCAAATAATAGACATTCAATATTACAATATGCTACATGATTCAAGCATGTATTATCATTTGTTTAATTTGAAAGCTCAAATACATATATTATTTAATTAACATTATAAAGCTACTATCAATCTGCAAATATTAAAACAAAATACTACAAAATATAGTATACTATTTGTATCATTTACTTACAATACTCGGTTTTGCCTGCATGAAACAAACATGTACAAAATAATTTATTACAACTAATTAATTTAGTAAATGTACTAATTAAATTGTACTCTGACTTACTTGAAAAGCTGAATACCTTCCAGCTTTTCGTGGTCTGTTGTATGAAGGAAGATAACGTCTAATTGGATCTAATTCATTAATATGTAATAAACCAGCAGTGAGTAGTTGAGCAATTATAAACATAGCTTGATTCCACAAATACATGGATCCAAGTTCTGTATCGGTAGAACTTTTCTGTCCTCTTCCTTCAGCACTTGGTACTCGATATGTACTACCAGGATCATTTCTTTCCAGTTCTAACCTATCCTCAGGTACATAGTAATACATAGGTATTACAGGATCTATTTAATTAAACAGAATACAATAACATTTTATATCATTATAGCCAAATCTATTTTCTATCTACATACCTCCATTAATATCTTTGTACATTCGTTCTTTTAATAATTTTTGATATTCTTCCACTTGTTCTGGCAAAGTCTTAAAAACGCCGTCAATGATCATAAATATGTAAAATAATGGCCATTCACATTCTATATTATCAAATTCCTATAACAAAAAAATATCTTTTTAATACCATCCTAAAATTATTAAAAGAAGTTAATGTAATTATGTAGACAGAAATTATAAATCCATTTAAGCACATTCTGAAAATAATATATACTAACAATCAAATACATCAGAGACCTTGATTTCACCAGATTTGTAATATCGTCGATCTTTGCTTTCTATAACGGTTTTGTATCCATCTCTGCCAAACCTCTTAAATCCGTAATTGCCTTTTAATCTTCGAATTATATTCGCCTTTGTTTCATTATACAATACTTCTTCATGAGTGGCAAATGCAGGAAAAGATATTGTTGGTAGTAAAGCTGTATCTACACTCTAAATAGTACAATGTATTAAAATTTAAATTATAACATATTTTTACATAATATGTATATTTTTTACCTTAGAACTTGACTCTCTTGGAAGCATTGTTTCAAAAATACTACGATTTCGATTATGTGCATCAATATCAACATATATGACTGACCAAGAAGCTCCTTTTTCTCCAAATAAATTGCATCCATTAATAGCTTCAAGAGCACTTTTGGCTATACCAATTGAACTTGCATGTATTTCAGGTGTACCATCATTATATCTACTACCACGTTCCCACATGCCATAATCTGGTGTACGATATGCTCTTTCCACATAATATACAAGATTTTGTATAAATGCTACTTCATCTTGAGTATATATAATTTGCAATCCTGAAGAAATCATTTGTACTAAAAATATCAAATATAGTGAAACAATATCGATCTGCAAAAAATAAAATTGGTATAATTATTTTAAATCACTCTATCTTATCATATTTCAATATGTACTATAATTACTTGCAAATGATTGTAATCGGCATCTTTAAAAATTTCATCACCAGTATCTAAATGAAATTTACAATGCAATGCAAAGCGATTACACTGATTACGTTTAAATAACTCTATTCTAGGTGATTGTTTCACCCAACATTCTAAAATCCCACGCATACATTTTACAGCTGATTGTCCAAGTTCATAAGATTTTCCACGATCATCATCTATACGTCTAAAAAACATAATATTATTTACCATAATATAATAATTACTAGACAAACTTAACTCTTTATTACCTATATGCTTGGTACAAACTCCATACAGCAGCCGCACAGTAAATACTTTCTCTCACACTTCCAACTACTTTATCATTTGAAACTTGTGGGAAAAGACCTGTTATACAACTTTGATAACGTAACAATTGTCTTTTAACTAAAAATTATATATAATCTACTTACTTTATTGCATAATACAATGGAATAATATGAAAATAAATATTCTTACCAATTCCATAATAGATATCAAGTTGTCTGACTGTATCTTCATAATTTGATATCTTGAGAAACATGTCAATATCTAAATCAATAATACTACCTTGTCGTACATTCCTGATCTGAGAAGCTCTATACAGTTAAAAACTGACTATAATATTTGCTTAAGATTAATTACAATTGAAAAAATTAATTATATTCAAAAGAAGCAAACCTTTTTGTGGAGATTGTTACAAAAGATGTCATCTTATTCAAATTAATCAATTCAATGGGTTTTCAACTTGATTTTATTGTTTAATGATCATATGGAAACAATTATTTCCAGTTACTTCAATAACATGGTTATTTATTATTAAAAAATTCTTTAGTAGAATATAAAATAATTAAGGTGACAATTGAAATAATAAACAACTCTCCTTTAATCCTCGTGTACGCATACGCGCATTAACCTTGACTGTGTTCTTTTGAATAGTTAATTTTACTTACACTACAATCAAATCTTCTATGTAATTGGCACGTAGAAGTTATTTACTATCTTTGACTTAAAATAGAAACCAAGAAGTAGCTATAAGTAGGTTTATTCCTAATTCATTTTAAGGTTATCTGAGATGGTAAATTTTTGAATTATGTAATTGCATTTCCAAGTATTTAATAACATATTTCCAATTTTCTAATTGAAATTTATTAAAATGAAATATTTTAAAGGAGTTTTAATTAGGATTTTAATTATAATTAAATTCTCCCAATAATTATATTGCTCCTTATCTATTATTAAATTACAGATCTTTCTGCGCAAATATTTGGGGTCATATTTATATGTTTTATTTCTGGACGAACATGATGTAAATATTTTTAAAATATGTAATATTATATGAAAATATTTGTATGCTATGAAAGATATATAATAATATAATACATTAAACTATATACATTTCCTTTTATTCCATTTTTATAATATGGTTAATAGTTGTAATGTGTATAATAATAATACTGATAGCGATAGTGATCTACCTTCTATATAATATTTATAATATATATTTAGTATCTCTATATATATATACCTATTATATTAGTATAGCGATACTATCACTATATAATTTGTGATATAATTTGAATTTTATTTTGAAATTTGTAAGAGAAATAAAAACACCTATAAAAGAATTAAATTACAAAATTATTGTAAAATATTTTATTTGAAAACGAAAAATACAGTAGAAACTTGCATAAAAAGCATAAACGTAATGCTAGTTTAACTATAACTTTATATACTATATAATTCGACAAACGTCATAATTAGACTTTGAATGTTTATATGAATGTGTACTTATATAGACAATCAATTAAAAAACAAAAGAACCTATAACAAAAACAAATCCAAAGTTATTAATAAAATATTCTATTTGAAAAAGAAAAATGCGCCAGAGAAACTTACATGAAAATAAGGACTGCTAACAAGTGAAAATCAACAATAAAAAAATCATTGCAAATATATTATTATTATTATTCCGCGTTTCATGTTTCTGAAACATTTTTAGAATGCGTTACGGAACACGCACGACTGTCGTGACAGAAAATTGAGTCAGTTCCGCAAGCAGAGCGCGAGAGTTGTGTCTTGTGTATCTCCTGTGTTCCGTTTATAGTTATAAAGTGCATTTTCGTATATGATGGCGTCCGCGAAAAGAAAGCAAGACGAGAAAAATTTGAAAATATTACGCGAGCTGGTCTCACAACCTGGTAATAAAGAATGTTTCGATTGCCATCAGCGAGGCCCAACTTACGTCAACATGACAATCGGTTCATTCGTCTGTACCTCTTGTTCTGGTATGCTGTAAGTACTCGTTACTTGTAAGAAGCCAATAAAGTGTACCAAGCTCTTCTTCCTTATAAAAAAATGACGTAACTGTTGTTTTACTTCATTATTTTATCATATTATGAATAGAACTGACCAAAATGTACTTTAAAAATGCTTTACATAATATTTAACGATCAAATAATTATAATTATCACTGGATAAATGTCAACATTTCAAATATATTAGGTAGGTCCAGTTTCGCATTTAATGAAAAATAAAATATATTCTTATTTGTAAATGCATCAGTAATAGGTTTTGTTGAAACACGTGTGATGAATGTATTTTACTATGATGAATAGGAGATTGTGGATCTTTGTTAAATGCTCGCATTTGCGGTCAGGAAGTTAATATATACTATCGGTATCAGTGTTTTCTTTGTGCGTAGTAGTTGTTATCAATGGTCAAAATGTGTTCTATTCATAAATAATATAGAATATTATTAGCTATTTTATAAAGTCCATAATTTATATTATATTAATTAGTCTGACTGGCAATGAAAAGAATAGTTAAATTATTAAATATTATAAATAATGTTTAATATACACAATAAATATTTTTTATTTTAATAATATTCAGTATGAATATATTATTTATAAATTACATTGTTACAAGTTTCAGTGAAATTTTAGTGTTTTTATTCCATACCAATTTAGATTATTTTTACCCATTATTAAATGCATAAGAATATCATACATTTTCTATATGTAGAACAATGGAATTGGATAGAATCATAACATGACTTTATAAAAGAGGAATAGAAGATTTAGTTAGTAGAAAGTAATTATTAATACAAAAGAAATATAATATTTAAAGGATGACCTAATAATTTTATTATTTTAATGTTAAAAGTTATAATAATTTTATCAATTAGTATATATAAAATGTAATAGGAAGAAATTTATATTACTAATTTTTTTTTAAATTACAGGAGGGGCTTGACACCACCACATAGAGTAAAATCTATTTCTATGGCAACATTTACTCAAGAGGAAATAGATTTTATAAAGGAACGTGGTAATGAATATTGTAGAAGAATATGGTTAGGCTTGATGAACCAAAATTCATCACAGACTTTAGATACAAAAGATGAACAAAAGATGAAAGATCTAATGAGTGCAAAATATGAGCTTAAAAGATATTATTTGGATCCGTCCATGGCAAATCAGAACTCAAATCAAAAATCACAGTCATCTAATCAAACTAACATTCCAAGGGTTCCACATTCTGGAACATCTACTACAACATTATCTTCTACAACATCTACATCAGCTTTGAAAACAAACAATGTTGAATCAGTTAATTTTAATAACTTTTCAACAGATTTTGTAGCTGATTTCAGCAAAGTTCCTGATCCATTTATTACTACTACAACACCTGCAAATAAACTCAGTCAACCTATTGTACCTCAGTCATTCTTTGCCAATTTTGACAACAATCCTGTTTTTGATAGCCAAAAAGATACAAGTAAATTGAATCAATATTTTACATTTGTTTTTACAAATTAATACAATATAATTATTATATTAATAATTGAACTTTTATGTGTGTCTAGATATTGAATCCTTAAGTCCATTTAGTCAGACCACAGGAAATATGACTAATTCAATGAATGCAAATGGTGCACATGTACCTCCATCAGAAGATCGTTATGCGGCACTGAAAGACTTAGATTCTCTAATGAAACAAATACAATTGAAAGATGATACTACAACTACATTAAATACATCCACATGGAATACTAGTAATGGTATATGCATTTATATATATCATTAAATTTTTAATTTATTAAAATTAATTTTACAAAATTATTTTATTATTCTTATCATAGCTTCGAATTCACTCTGGAGTGTAGGAAATCAAACTACAAATGTAATTTCAAATCCATTTGCAACTGGTGATTTATGGCGACCATCTAATGTAGTTAATAATAATACACAATCAATTGATACTTCACTATATAATCCTATTAATCCTTTTAAACCAGTACAATTTCCTATGAATAATGGTAAGTTCTTATTTAAAGAATGTAACATTCAATATATTTAACATTTGAAATAAATTAAAAAATATAAATATTTTAGATCCGCAGTGGGTAGGTATTGGACCATCTAGTAACAGAGATGTAATTCAGTTTAGTCAATTAATGACAAATAAAGTATGGCAACCAACTCTTCCAGCATATCATGCAAATCCATTCATGGTATGAATATAATATTTTCGTTTTAATTTTATAAATTATATTCATATATATATGTATGTACATCTAAATATATAAGTCTTTTTAGGTTGGTTCTGGCGTGAGCAACATGACAAGAAATTCGAACAATCCTTTCTTATGATTATATAAGCATAAGTTTTTAATGGAATTACGAACAAATAATATAGACCTAAAATATGTTTAGTTTAGGGCAATTGTTTATATATGTGACCTTATTGGCAATTAGTGCCATTAACTTTTATCTACAGGAGCACCAATCTCTTATTCATATAACAAAAAAATAATACTTTTATTTATGAATATAATATACACGTTAAATAAAGATTAATATTTGTTACCAATCGTGTATTATGTCTAGTAAAATCATCCCATTCAATTTAATTTCATTTCACTGTGTCTTATTATAAATTATGTTTGTATATATAAATTTTGTACATATATAAAAATCCGTTTAATTTTAATATAATAAAACATGTACATATTTTAAATATTATGAACAAAATTTTTTAAATATTTCTAAATTAAATCATGTTTATTGGTGAAAATATATCTAATATGTAAATACAGCAGAGAAAATTTAATTTTTAAAAATATGTCGTAATAATTATACACATAATAAATAAAGGATTGAAAAACAACTACACTTTACCTGATGCACACTTAAATATAGTTTATTTACTTAAAAATTTCTAATAAATACAAAATCACAAATGAACACTTAGTCTTTGTCATAATTCAATACCAATAGATTCAGAGTAGAGATCCACTTAACCGGTCATAATTGCATGATAATTAACCATTATTTGATCATTATATTTGCAGTCTACATTACGTGTAGTTGTAAATATATTATTAATTGTAATAACATGATCGGTCGTGTTTTACAATTACATATGGATATAAAGAGAAGCTTTGTGTCAACTAGTCAATTGTCATATAGCTGCCGTACAAATGTTTCGTTTCTCTTAGCTTTGTTTGCTAAATAGTATGGAAGCTCCAATGAATGATAAGAACTGTTGGTGGTAATTACTTAGAGTAATAAATTATTTATCAGTGTAAATGGACAAACAATCAAGAAACACTAATATACGAGTTCACCAATTATATTAATTGTTATGTATAAACATACGAGATGTGTGATATTGATATTACTAGGCAGGCATTGCGTATCTTAAAGATACATTTGAAAGCGCATGGACCGCTCTTTCATGGCACGAATTTACCTAGCAACCATTACTACTGGGGTTGCCTTTTGGCAATGGGCGCACCAAATACAATTTCTCACCCTGCTTGTTAGTATAAATAGGCGCTCGTTGATAATGGTCTACTAATTGGTCTAGTGTATGGAATTTTCTTTGACCAATACAATATAATGCTCCTTCCACATGTACCCTAAAGTGTTTGTTACGTCCTGGAGCTTTTAAAGATACTGAATAATCTCCCACCTATATAAATGTTATAATATTTATATTTAATGTTTATTGTATAATTTAAATTAAACATTTTATTATATTTAAAAGATTATCATAATGCATTGTTTGTTATTATCAGCAAGATGATATTTCAAATAAACTAACTTAAATATATAAGAATCATATTAATTAAATTATCTTTATTTGTACTTACATTAGTTTCGCTATCTCTAATTAAAAAGTCACCATCATGACCATGTTGATTCAATAACGTGTCACATTGCGAACGTGAAATGCTACCATAGTACCAAGGTTTTCCAACAAGATGTGGTCTATCACCAGGATCCGGCCTTCTTTCAAGGGAGTCTCCTGTACTAATCTCACTACTTGTCATTCCTCTCTCACGATATGGTTGTGTCAAATATTCACTCAATTCTTGAAGATAATTACGTGGCACTAGACCTATTTGACCTTGACTGTTTCTTGCTTTATACCATTCAGGATCTGCTGGTGGACGGTCAAGGATTTCCAAACGATCACCTTTCTCAAAGGATAATTCTTGATCATTGTTGGAAGAAAATGAATAAAGCGCAACAACAATATCAAGAACATTTTCTGCCATTGCATACGTATGAAGAGTATCATCTGCATCTCCTTCTTCGTGAGTATAATTTGATGGAAACCATCCTGCTTGTGTACCACTTTGACCCCTCCACCAACCATCATTACTTTTTTCTAATATTAAGATTCTAGTGCCTTTGACGAGTGACAATTCATCTGCTTGTTGTGCTTGGTAATTGTACTTGACAACTGCTGTACCTATTGCTTCACTTGGATCAGCAGGTAAACGCCTAGCCATAATAGGAGATTCTACGGCTCTGGATGGTGAATTACTGGATGGTAGAGTTTTTGAGCCAGAGCCCTTTTTGACTTTCTTTTTAATACTGTCAAAAAGAGATGGCTTTTCCTTCTTGACATAGTTACTTGGCACATAGCCAGCTTGTCCTCTTGCACTTTGTACTCTCCACCAGTGTTTTGAATCATCAAGAAGCAAGTATCGTTCATTTTTCCGTAAATCTAACTCCTGAGCACCTTGTGCTCCATAGTCGTATTTAGCGACAACATAGCATACGTCGTCTTGACTTGTCTTGCCTGAAAATTGTCACAATAATGAATTTTTTTAATATTATATATTTTCAATCGAAATATAAAAATTTGATTATAATAATCCTAATTCAAATTTAAAGTTATTGTAATAAAAAGCTTTTAGAAAAATCAGATCACAGAATTAAAATTGGTTATTTTAACATTTAAGTATAAAAATTAAATAAGACATAAATTGTTTATATATTAATATATATATACCACATAATATAATATTTATTAATAATAATAATAACAATTCAAAATGGGAAACATAATTACTTAGATTCAGAAGATAAAATATCTAATATATACAGAATCTACTAAATTAACTAATCCTTAGATTACAAAATACATTAATAGTGCAGATAACTGTTATCTCTTAATAATCTCCAATTATAATATACTAAAATATTAATTTTAGATAAACTATTTAAAGCAATTTGTTACAAAATAATGTGAAATGTAAAATAAAGAATACATTTGTGTTTAGAATTTATTTATATTATGCCCTTTATATATTTTTACAATTCCTTTTTATAAATTACTTTAATTTATTTAAACTACTACACATATAAAATTTTAATATCTTCCAGGAAGTGTAATTTGTTAATTGTATTGAAACTGAAAAACATTATATAACATATTTTATACATATATTTATGTAAAATGTTAAATTTATGTAAAATTTAATTTTTTTTTGGTAATTCATTATTATCATATATTTTCAAATATAATGAATACATGTTTAGAAATATAGTTTAAAGATATATCAATTAATTCTTTTTTAATAAACTACAGTAATATAGACATTTAAACGAATTTACATACAAAGCAAAGCATACAAGAATAAAACGTACCATGCTTCATGGCTGCCATGTGCGAAAATGGATATATACGTCTGAGTGTGGCGTGAGTAGCTGCTACTCACACACTATTTGCATAAATGTTAAATCTGCTTGTTCTGTGTCGGCAGCGTGAGTGCAGCAGGCATTCATTCTTTAGCTTTTTGTTTAGTGTTGATATACCTGCTGATTTCTTTGCTCAGAGTCCATCGTTCTCAAGGGTAGGGCAAGCAAGTGCATTACCAACACTTTAGAAAAAAATAAAACAATCATTAACTTGACATCATATATATTGTAAAATACAATATTTAGATATACTATCAGAAAAATATTATACTACATTATTACTTAATTTTATTGTAAGTTTACTTTAAAAAAATATATATATGTATATAATTTACAAAAAAAGAAAAGAAGACATTTATTTATTAAGTAGCATAGTGACAGTTATTTTATATTAGTACTATTTTTGTAATTTTGTTAATATAACTAATAGCTGCTAAATTAAATGCTCTCCATATATATTTTATAATTAATAAATTTATAATATACAAACACATATATTTTTGAGTTATTCAAAGATATTGTGTAAAATTTTATATATAAATAATAAACTAAAGTATTTATAAAGAACAGATAGAAAATACATACAATTACTTTCTTTTAATAAGGTCTACTTTACTTTTTATATACAAAAGTCAAATTATCGACTTTAAAAGTAATAAAGACAACTATAAATTAATATAAAGCAATGAAAATTATTAGTTATATATTATATTATTAATTATATATTATATATATTATTAATGCAATATTATTTATAAATGTTAATATATATATTTTTAGAAGTAGATCCTTTGCCTGAATGAAATGATGCTACAGAATATAAAATAAAAATGATAAAGATCAGTTTAAAGTTAAAACTTTTCCTAAATAAAATATATTCAAGAAATGTTAAACTATACTAAACTTTGATTCTAAACATGTATATAAATTATATATGTACTTTAAATACAGTCATAAATTAAATATATTTTAATATTATTAATATATACTTTTAATAATAGAATTTATATACAAAATGAAATATATAATAAAATATCTTTTAGAAAATATTGATAAAGAGAACATTAAACATTCATGCTAACTACAATATATTATAAAGTAGAATGTATCTAACAAAAACACGCAAAATATTGCATTATTATTAAAATCTTTTATGAAGAAACAAAGCATATGATGCAAAAGATAATTAATACATTTGAAAAAGAAAATCAAAATATCAAAAATAACTGCAAAACTTAAATTATGCAGATAAAGCTATATGGAAAGATTAAAATATAAACAAATGTAATATTATTTTAACCATAGCTTTGAATATCATAAAATTTGACAGTTGTTATAAGTAGATTGCAGATATTTATACAAATTTTCATAGAAAGTTGACAATAAAGTGGGTTATGGATTTGTTTATCTCTAGGCAATATTAAGCATATATTATTCATTTTGCATATTCTATGTATTTCATGTTTTGCACATTCCTTCTTGAAAAACATATGGTAATGTGTACAAAATTTATTTTATCAACTATATTACAAATTTTATGATGTAGTATTAATGTTGTGTCATGTGAAACAATGGATATATGTTAAATTATAAATCAGTTTCAATTAATAAAAATCTAATTAACTATGTACTGTGAATTATAATCATAGTGTATAGTTAACAACGATTCCATTATTATAGAATATTATTGCATATTTTACATGTTTTTTGCATATAGATGATACATTTTATATTTTTATATTTTGTATATTTCATTTACATATTCTAACATATCTGAAATGCATAAACATCCGCATTCTAGTTATAACCGATAGATTTGATAAAACAGGCGAATGTGCCGCCCATTGTGAAATATTTACATACGCAGCAGAACGCGTACACACAAGAATTGTGACAATTATTTCATGATCCCCTTCACGTAAACCTTGAACGAGAATGTAGTAACTTTCGAAGCACAGTATATAGAATATCGTTCATTGCCTTCTTGCCTACCATACTACAAAAGCAATGTAGAAGCGTGTTGAATGCAAAGGGGCAACAACTAGCACGAGTTTCAATTCAGCCGTTCACTTTATTATTTATGAAATACTATAAAATAATTTATCGCTCTATTACTGAAAAAAGAAAACAAATAAATGCAATAGCTTACCGATTTTTAAACTTGACATATTCCTGCATACAAGCTTCGAAATTTTACGTCGTTATACAGCTTGTTTTCCCCCACCCCGGCACGCAGCCATGAACGGGAGCGACTAGAGTGTATAGGGGATTGAATCTTTATGGGGAATCGGGTCGAGGGGGGACCTGGAAATTAGGGAAAGATAGAACGAATTGTAGAGAACTCCATCCACCAAGAAGTTTTCGTCACCGTTACGCTGTCAATAAGCATCGAACACAAAAATATAATATCAACACTTTTACCCACAATATTAATCTTCGCAAGTAAAATGCATAAGCAAAATCTTTGTGTGGATATTACAATATTTTTTGTTTGTTATATTTAGATTCATTTACACGACCCCTCCCGCAAAAGAACAGACCCACCCTTAATCCAAAGACGTTGAATGACCATGCGCGCTACTGAGTACTGAGATTATCGTCTCTGTGAAATTGTCTCTAAAACGATACTAGCGCCATGATATGAATAATCTTAATCGGCCTTAATATATCTTCACTTGTACAATCGATAGGTTACCTTCTGTGATTTTTTAATTATTTTTATTATAACATTATTGTGGATTTTTAGAGAGTCTAAAATTAAAAAGCATATATAGTTGATACTACTTTTTAGATTCAATTTCTAACAACAATATTATAATACCATAATTTTCCATCATAAAGTTCATTTTCATGAAGTACTTATGCTCTTTCCACAAATTGTATAAATTTTGAGATATCTATATTTGATGATAAGTATTTAAGTAAAGGATATATTTGCATATGTACTATACACGTATGAGTCGTATTCTTATATAAATATGAAGTGACATTTAAACATATATATACAAATATATGTAGTCTACAATTAACATATGTCATGTTCAGTATTCTTCATATTTACTAATATAATAATAAAAAGAATACCAAATACTTTCACAAAATGAAGTATGTATGATATATATATTTTATCAAAATACGAGACGTTCCAAAGTTAACAGTGCTGGATTAGTATATTTCGATTATAAAATTAAATAACAACCGACTCATAATATGTTGCATTTAATGAGAAAAAACGTAGAAAAAATACACTATTCACATTAAATTACGGTATAATTTGGAATAATGGACAATTTATCTGATTCATTTAAAGGAGAGTTAGATTCTGTTACATCAACAGATTCTCTGCAATTGATGCCCGATGAATTTCATATTAGACACTTATCAACACCAGATGTTTCAAATATAGAATTATCAAAACGTGTTGCATTATTAGAACTAGAAAATGAGCGACTTCGAATAGATTTAGAAAATATGCGTATTGAACTCAATGCCAGAATTGCTGCTAATGAAGGGCTTAAAGGAAAAATCACAGAATTGTATGTAGAAATGCAGTTAGTAGTTCAGGAAAAACAAAAATTACAAAATACTCTAACAGACGTAAAAAATCATTTAGATGCATCAGAAGTATCTGTAAAATGGTATCAATCTCAAGTACATGGTCTACAAGCAAGCAAGAAAACTTTACAATTAGAAATTGATACTTATCAAGAAATTTTGCAGCAAAGACAGCAAACAATAGCAAACATAAATGCTAGATATAAGCAATTAAACATAGATTATACAGAACTTCTTCAAAAACATAGAAAAGAAAAGCAAGATTTGGAATATGAGGTACGAAACTTAAAGACACAAAATCGATCAAACAGTATTTTAGAATCATTAGATATCAGTACATCAAGTTCTCCAGATGTCTCCATAAAGTTAGAATTAACAGAAGATGAATTAAGAGATACAAAAGCAGAGTTAAAAACATTAGAAAAACGACTTTTAGGTAATGAAGTTTCCAAAGCATTGATGGAAAATGCTTTGGCTAAACAACGTATATTAATTACAACTATGGAAGAAAATATACAGAAATGTGAAACTGAGAAAAATCAAACTGCTGATACATTGCGTAAAACGCAACTTGAAATTCAAAAGTTAAAATCTGAGAATGAAACATTGCAGACTACTCTCTTGTCTTCTAAACAGGAACAAAGTCAGATAGAAGATGCAATCTTTCAATTGCGATTACAGTTAACTAAAATGATTGCACAGTATAAACTTTTAAAATCAAAAAATATAGAAGCAGAGGAAAAATTGAATTTAATGCAAGATGTAATAAATGAAAATAAACGTTTAAAAACATTATCATATGAAGCTAACACTGCTTTAATCAGGAAACTTAGACAAGAAAAACGAAAAGTTAAAAGTTTAGAAAATAAACTTCATGGAATTCAAATAAAGGGACATTTAACCACTATGGTATAAAATGTTATTTTATAATGTCTATATAAGATTAGAAGACTTTATTATGGAGGGATTACTTATAATTATCTTATAACTATTCTGTTTCAGAAAAACAAAATGGAAGTTTCTTTACACGAATGCCTAAAACAGGTTTTAATGAGAAATAAAGTAATTTTTTACATTAATTTTTTAACATAAACATTAATTGTTCATTCATAATCTTTTTATTTTTATCAAGAGATTTATCAAGAGTTTTATCCTACAGGATTTAAAAGATCAATTGAAGGCACTAGCAAAAACTTCGGATGAAAGTATTGATGAAGGATATGGTGACAACAGTATTGTTAGTTCTGTTTCTACAGACATTCCCTCACCAAAATCTATCAGTCCAGTATTATTAGATGCAGCTTCCAATATTTTGCTGCAGTGTAAGGACTTTTATAAACCAGTACAAACAGAACTTGAACAGTTAAAATTAAAACTTAATAAACTAAAGGAACAATATACTACATAGTATTAAATTATTTTCAATCATTTATGATTTTATTACATATCCATAAAAGGCAATGACTGGTATTCATAATATTGATTATAAATTAATTGTAAATATACTAACTTATTATTAATCTTATAATTTGATTGTTATAAGCGTCCTAAGTTGAACATTTATTTGTATAAATTTTTTTTCAACTAACAATTTATACATTCCTAATCAAGATGAAAATACTGTGCACAATTTTAAATACAAAGTATAATAAAAAAAAGAAATATTTTTACTTGTTACTAAATTACATTAACTCATGATTGAAACAAAGATATGAATGTATTAATATTATATACATATCGCTAAATTATTATATTATTACTTTTACAATATATCCTATATGTTAATTTTTATGAAATGAATGTAATAAAAGAGTCATAGATTCTATTTTATAAACATTGATTCCTTTCATTTGTAAGTAATATCTATTATAAATGTTATATATATTTTTTTATGATAAATATATATATAATCACTTCACAGATATTTTTAAAATACTTTTTACATACCTTTTTCTTGATAAATAAGAATTATAATGAAATGACACTTTTTTAAGTAGAAAAAGTGAAACTTATTATTTTGGCAACATTTGTGATATGGTATATAACATGGAAAAATAAAAATTTTATGTAAATAATGTGCTTTGTTCTAATGCAGTGACATTGGATTAATGAAATAGAAATTGCAATATCCAATGAAGTCTTAGGATTTTATCAGAAGTTTTAGAAGCTATTAACTTTGCAACTAAACAATAATAATATGGAAAATTATAGATTTCAGAAATAATAAAATAAATAAAGGGTCAATGAAGAAGACTATACTTAAGACAAATATATGAAATATAGGGTTTTATGGAACGAGAATTAAATGTTTTATTAAGTCTTTTATTAAGCTGTTTGTAACATATTTTGCATTAATCATTTCGTAAATACTATAAATATTATTATATTATAATTCATTTTATTTTTAATTAGCCATACATTAAAATTTTATTCATGGAAAATTTTTTTGTTTATTGCATTTAATATCTGCTTAATATTAGTGCAATTTATATATAAAACATTTTTTCATTGAATATTTTTATTACATTTGTAAGAAACATATATCAAGATTACAAAGATTCTATAGTTATAAATACATACTGAACTTCCAATTTTTAATTTTTGGCATAAAAAGTTATGTACATACATATTTATAAAATAAGCGTACTGAAAATTGAATTACATTTTTCTTCTCTTAAAAATATCACAGGTAAATATAGTATAGATATAAAGAAAACAACAAAGTTTTAGTTTGAATGTATTGAACTAAATATAAGTTCTTTGGTACATGTATGTATAAATAAATATTATATAAAATAAGTTTAAAAATAAAGAAATATTATTCTTTCAATCTGATTTTAGAAATACATTTAATTCATTCATTTTCATCTTTTTTAAAAGAATGTAAGTTCAAGAAGAAGATACAAAAATATTTACTTCTTTATTTCATATAATAAAAATTTTGTTGTGATGAAAATTAAAGATTTAGAAGAAACTTTCTGTATTATTCCAATTACACTCATATTGAACTAGGTAAAGCATTTTAATATATACAAAATATAATATAAAAAACAAATAGCTACATGATAGATAGATTTCATTACAATTTTCAATCTTTGTTCATTTTTGTTGAGACAAAGTGAAAATAAAGGTATTTTATATTGATTTACAGTATATTACTTTATATTATTTAAAATATAATTTACAAAAAATGCATAATATTATTGTTTTATGTTGTATTTTGTTTAAAAAAGAATAAAAATAATTAATCTTTTTTGTGTAATTTTACATGTGCTAAAACATTTTATCGTTTATAAAAGCATTTTCTATTCTATTTTTAGAGATCATAATTACCTTAACAATATATAACTAATGTCAAATGTACCATTGCTATAAAGAAGAATTTACATTATTATAATAAAATTAATATCTTAATTTATTTGAATTGGAATGATCTGATGTTTTCATTCTTTAAAATTTTTTCCTATTTTATGTTATTACTCTTTTTCAAATATCACAATTACAAGGAAGATTTTTACATATTAACAGAACCTACTTTTGCACCCAACAAAGAAATATTTACAATAAATCTCTTTTTTAACAAGACGTTCAAAAATAAAATGAAGAAAACAAAATACAAATAAATTACAAAAATCAAAGACTTACATTTTTTCAATATATATACTACATGACTGCAGAAAACATTTTGCCTTGAAAACATTTTGCGTTGTTCACATTATTTTTTGAATAGTGTTCTTCCAGAAGTAGTGGTTGATTTATACATTAAACCAAAGTTCTCAACTCTTGAGAGAAAGGTATATTTCACATGTTAAACTTGATATATAATAGCATTACATACTTTTTCTAAAGATTTACATTGCTTCTGAATATATGCATAGAGCAAAAGTGAAATTTTCGATTCCTTTAAAAGGAATGAACAAGTATTTCTTTAAACACTGATCCATGTCTGCTCTGTTATATAGTACAATCTATATTATTAATAAATTTTTGCATAGAAATGAGTATTGTAAGTTATGAAATTTATGTGAAAATGATTAATTTGAAAGTGATACATGTTATTTTTATACTCCGAAACTGTTAAATTTTAAATGACTGGTATAAAATATTTTTAGTATAACATTTTGATTGGGTATCTTTTCTTTCTTTTGCTTGTTTGTAATATGCTACAGTACTTACAGCTCTGTATACATATTTATATTAAAAAAAAAGAACTAACTTTTGTACGATTGTAGATCGTTTAAAAGAGCACCATGGCTTCAGGAGTCTCAATGGATTGGAAGTCTCAACATATCCCATTTTATACACCGTTATAACAGGAATGTTGTTGAACAATGAAACCTATAATTTTAGTATGTAAAAGTGATTTGAAATTAAACAGTTATTATATAATACATACACAATTATGCTACTAATGCTGTTCATATTATTGTATACACTTGGCAAAATAGAAGACCAGACAGTAAATAATTTATCTCGAACCCATTGTCATCTGGGAGTAGATTCCGTGTGCCTAACTCTGTCAAATTGACGACGATAATGAGTTCGTCCACGACCTCTGTTTCGATGGCCATGGTTATTATGACCTTGGTAATTATGATGTAGTTGCCTTGATTGATAGTGAGCATGATTTTGTGTCTGTGAGGACTGTTTTGATTGTGGCATTTGCTGAAGGAAATATTTTATTATTAAGGTATTAAAATTAAAAAAACAAAAATTACAAATTATAAATATTAGAATCTTAAGATACATATTATCAATTATATATTTTTTCATTAACAAGTAAAAAATTTATGTAAATGTTTTTTATAATTACTATCTAGTTTGTCAATACAATCTTTATCATTATTTTTAACATATAAACATACCATATGATCAACAGGTTGCATATTTTGATTTGAATATGCATTTAAACTGGTTCCTGGAGGGTTGGGTCCTTCAGTAGTAGCACCTGGCTCATCTTCTGTTCTAACCAATGTTTTCACACCTTCAGCTTCTAAGTCAATTATACCACCCCTCCGTTGTTGCCTTAAAAATAATGCTGCCATTTGTTTTTGTAATTCTCTCAGCTCTGCAGTTACTGAAAAATCGATAGCAGCTTCAACATCAATTGGAGGTGGAGCAGACCATAGGCTTTCTACATCACAATTGATGGATTCTCTACACACAGGGCATATGGCCTGAAACAATAAGTTATGTTTAATGGTAACTAGGACTATCACAAATTTTTTTAGTTCCATATTTATAACTACATATTAGTATACCTGGAATTTATTTGTTGCATCTTGTTGCCATTGTGGCAATTTTTCTTGTTCTTCTCTATAATATCGTTCTGCAGCAGCAACATGTGCTGCTAAACAATGTGAATGAAAATAATGATAACATTCAGTTTTTGTAAATTCATCTCCTTCCCGAAAACCATACAAACATATGGCACACTGATCCGTTGGAAGATTACTTCTTGTAAGGTGTTCTCTTATTAGCTGTTATAATAATATCGCATAGATACAAAACATAGCATATAGCCAATAAAATAATAGTTACAAAAGCACATTAATAAAACATAACATAATAATATCTAAAGGAAATAATAAATGAAACACTACAAAATCCTGAAGTAACTCTGATATAAATTGAATAGCAATATAATAAAATGTAAATATAACTCTTGTACATACATTTTACATAAGCTCAATGTATACTTCAACATATTTTATTATTCACAGAACACTTTCTAATATGAGATACATACCTCAATGAGTTCAAACATAACTGGTTGACCTATGAAATCCTTACATTTTGCTTCTGCATCTGATTGCATAAGTCTCACTGTATTTTCATCTAACCCTCTGGGATTTCTGAGACTAATAGTAGGTGATATATCAGGATATCCCACAGGTAACTGAACAATCAGTGTTACACAAACATATTGAGACTGTGAATCTTCACCAGTTGAGGGAAATAACACAGTTTCAATACATTCTGGTTCACCTCTGAAAAAACATTGATTTTTCACAATACATAAATTTCTAAATTCTCTAATATCAATTAGTTTGTAGTTCAATGAAAATTTATTATAAAGATTAATAAATATAAGTATATCATAGAGTATTAAAAATATCAAATTCTTTATTTTACAAATACTACACCTATATATATATATATTATATAATATATTATATATTGTATATATATATATATATAATTAAAAATATTTCTAACAAATAATAATTAATATAATTAATACATGATATTGTATAAAATTATAACATTGACAGTTATTAAAGAATATCTGTTAAGCCGCCAAATTCATACATTTGTATGAAGATAAATATTCTTATATTATATTCTTTTATATTATTTATATTTTCTATATTACTTTACTTTACTGTTAAAGTTCCTTCCTTTCCTGTATAAGTACATATTTAAATATTAAATTTAATATGCTTTGTTAATGGAACAAATATTTAAATCATAAATAACATTTTCTAATAGTACATTACCTATAATTAATAATGATTGAAAGTCTCAAAATGACAATTGATTTAGTTCATTTATTAGGTTACAAACATTACATTCCCTAAAAAAACTTACCTGTCATTTTCCTTTATATTTAATTCATCATCAAGCAATATCGCTTTTAGTGCTTCAATTTCGTCAGTTACTCTATAAAATAGTTTAATATATAATAAAAAAAAATGGAATATTCATTGAAAACACATTTATTATAAGACCTTGCTCAAAAATTACCTTTCATCTATTACGGTCTCTGACATTGTTCCTAAGATATATAATAATATACTTTATTTTGTGAAAATTACTTCGAATTTGACAGCAGATCTTTTTTCAGATTTCGGCGATTATAGGATTCTTGATAAGCGTCAATGTGCGTCAATATTGAAAGCCTTCTGCTACTATTACTGCTACCAACTGGATCGCTTCAGAATTATTGGTAACATATTACTACTGTCACTAAGAGAAAAATTTCACTAAAGAAAATAATTTAATTTTGCTGTAGTCACAGCTAAAAATTTTGTTAAACATTTTTACTTTTTATATAACAAGTATTTTTAATATAACAATATATAACATATCATTTACGTAATATATAAGAATATATCATAATGGAAAATTCATAAAATTTTGCCAAATAAATATAATAAAAATTATTAATTATAGGTAGGTAAATCTTAAGAAGAAAAACTTTACTTTAAATAAAATATGTGATTTATATGTGTATATGTAATTATTAAAAAGTAGCACTTAACATTTTATAGAATCATGTATAAAAATATAGCGGACAAAATTTAATGAATAAAGTACGAAAGTTAACATTTATAATAAAAATTATAATAAAAATAAAATTATAAAGAAAGTTGGAAGCATTATTAAAAATATAATGTACTGTAGTACATATATCAAAGATATAAATATACTAAAATATCTAAAATTTTTAAAAATATTTTTCAATACATATATTTATGATTTAAAGTTTTTCTTATAAGACTAATTATGCAATTATACTTTTAAATTTGTGTTATATTTGGAATCGATATAATTAAATCGATTTTGTTTTCTGCATATTTCACTTTTATTATCGTGTACATAACCTCTCTGTTACCGTTTGACAAGAATTGTGAATTAGTTTAAAATTGACTGAATTAAAATTCTTTTTTTTTTAGTAATATATTATAATGTCAGAAAATAAAGAAAAAGAAGAAGAAAAACCTGTTGTTGCAAAGACAGCAATTGATTTGCAACGATTAAAACTTCAAAAATTAATGAAAAATCCGGTAAATATGTCGAAATATTTAAAAATCAATCTTAGTTGTCTTTTTTCTTTAATTCTGATCCTAACGAATATTAAAAACATGAATGTCAGAAATATTTTATTATTTCATATGTAGGATACCTAAAAAGATTAGGAAAAAAAGATTAGATGTATATAGGATATCTAGATTATCGTCATAAAATGTTTATTTTGTTGCAATAGGAAAAGCCTATCATATTACCAGAACGGCCTAAAGCTAAAAGTACACCTACAGTACCGGAATTTGTTCGTAATGTAATGGGTAGCAGTGCTGGTGCTGGTAGTGGAGAATTTCATGTATACAGACATTTAAGACGTAAAGAATATGCAAGACAAAAGTTTATTCAAGAAAAAGGTCACAAGGTAAAATAGAAATAATTATAAAATGTAAATTTATGTAACTGAAGCTATTTTCATAATTTACTTGCTTTACATTATTAATTTTTATAGTTTTGTTGTATGTTTGTAATGTTTTCACTAGGAACTTTTAGATGAAGAATACCACAGAAAGATTGAAGAAAATAAAAG
Organism: Bombus pyrosoma; assembly: GCF_014825855.1. NCBI lineage: Eukaryota > Metazoa > Arthropoda > Insecta > Hymenoptera > Apidae > Bombus > Bombus pyrosoma. Next base: position 14,164,720 of record NC_057778.1, on the reverse strand, counting down.
AATAGCTGAGGAAATAACTGCAAAGAAAAGAGCAAAAAGATTAAAGAAAAAACAGAAATGGAAACAAAAGAAAAAGATGAAGACTGGAAATGTAGAACAGCATAATAAAAGTACAAATACTGATTCAGATGAAGAAAGTTTAGATGCAGAAGAGACAGGAGATAAAAACGATAATCAGGTCCAAAATATATCTAATAATGAAGTTAAAGATACAAGTTCTATAAATTTAGATGAGAATCAGTCTAAACAATCGAATACTCCTATAAATACATAAATAATAATGAAGTTAATGATGCAAGAAATATGTGTAAATATAAACAATTCAGTTTCTTAGAAAAGATAAATAAGATTTAAATTAAGACGCCATGTAGTAAAAATAATATATATATATTATTCTATATATAAATTTTATTTTTAAAAAATTCGAAGGACATATTTGTTAAATAAATTTAGTCTGCGCTTTAATATTCTGTATGTACATCTTTACACATTTATATACATACATGCTTGTATACCTACATACATGTTTATATATTGTGTAAATAAACACGTATGTATGTTTTCAGCACAATTATTGTTAGAATTTCAAATGTTGGTTGCACATGAATATATATTATTAATATACAATTAATTTATTACTTTGTTAATTGTTAAGTTAAGACAACACTATCTAAGTTGTCATATCTCTTAGTTCTTTCAAAAATACTTGCTAAGACTTGAGCAATCTTTCGTTCTTCTAATAATGAAGCACTTCTCATATATTTTTCTAATTGAGATTTTGCCTTTATTAAATCTCCCATTTTTTCAGGCACAATGATCTCCTAAAATATGGAAAGGTAAAAATGATATAATAATATTTAGATATTGATTCTGTACAATTTAATTTTTTATTGATTCATATATTAAAATCATACCTGGAACTGTTTCACATAGTTCGAAACATCATCTACATGTTCGCTTATTTCTGTCCAAAGATTTTGCAAATCTGACACTTCTGTACAAGTAGCCACATGGCTAAGAGTAAGGCATAACTAAAATTTATTTAGTAGAATTTATTTAGTATTTAATATTATTTATTATTTAGTAATTACCTATAATTTTATATTTAATTACCTGTTGAATAAGAGCGTCACGGTGAGGATATTCGATGTAACTCGGTACATGCTGAGAATTTTCAAATGCTAAAATAAGACTCTTCCATAAAGTTATAATATACTTTCCGTATGAGTTACAGGAATATAATGCCCACGCTGCGTTAGTACGCACTTTGAAGTTCGGACTATCGCAAATTAAATTACACAATACAGGAAACACCTGATCCTACTAAATCAATAAAATTGTTTTGATTATGATAAAAACATTAAAGAATTTACATTCTGTTCATTACATACCCGCCAAGAAGGTTGTAATATATTATCTGGATTGTTACTTAAAACTAATCCTAGAGCTCGACATGCATTCCAACGAACCTTTAATTAACATAACAGTTAATATTGCAATAAAAGAGTTATTGATGCAATAACAATTTTTTAATTTATGTACCTTCATATCGTTTCCCACTGTAGCACAATTTATAAGAGCCTCTAATCCTGATGATGCGTCTTTCAGTATATGTTTGTTAGGACATAAGTACAGAATACTTCCAAGAGCCCGAACAGCATTGCATTTTACTTTATCATTGTCCTTAGATGCTTTAATACTGACTTGATAAATTTGTGGTAATAATATTTCCAAAGGAATAGGTTCTACTTCGTGATTTCTACAAGAACAGATTTTTTATTTTGACAGAAAAAATTAAGTTGTAAGCAAATATGGAAGATATTAATTAACTATTTAATATGTTTATAACTAACGTTTCTTTAGAGAGGCAATTGCATAAATTAGCTAATGCCCAGGCTCCCTTAATACGAACGCCAAGATTTTTATCATCAGCAGTTAAACAAACTATATCAGCTAAATCCATTAAAAATCCAGTTTCTTCTTTCAATGCAGGTAATGTGACTAACATTCCTAATGCACGCAATCCAGCAGCTCTTACAGCACTTTCTTTATCATGCACTGCGCCAAATAATATTGTAATGATTAAAACTGCTTTCTGTCTCTAAAAAAAAGTTTATATGAAATGTGTATGTATAATAAATTTTAGTAATACAATTTTTATATAAATACTCACTTGAAGTTGGGCAAATATAATAGAATTAATACTGCCTAGACAATCACATGCAGCTTCTCTTATTATTGTTTGTGGGTGTTGAAGAAGGGACGTTATAGGGTCAAATATAATATTCCAAAATATTGAAACATTTTTATCCTCTGAATCAATATTCATGAGACAACCAGCCATAATTTCCAAAGCCCGACAAGCGTGTAAGATTATTTGTGTTTCAGAATCTTGTATGATTCCTACTAAAGTCATTGTAATTAACTCTGTATGTGGAAACACAAGACTTCCAGTACTAAATGCCATTCTACCAATTAATTTTAGTGATTGAAGACGAACAGGTGTACTCATTGTCTAAATAATTGGATACATGATTATTTATTTTCAAAAAAATTCTATGCTTTATATCGTTCACGTAAAATTTTAACTTTAAATGTAAGTGTACCTTATTTGATATATTTTCCAAACAAACATGAATTAAAAAACAAATATTTGTTTCTTTGAATAATTCATTATTGTATCCATTTATCAAATCATTTTTCAAATCTTCAATATCTATCTCTTCTTCTCCTTCTTCATCTTCTTCTGTATTGTCACTAACTGAAATATTCACAGGTTGATCTGATGCTATGTTTACAGCAGATTGCTTTACGAGTATTTCAAATATTTCTGGGGTTACTGGATCACAGGAAGCAATAGCTTCAAAAACTGACAATGCAGCAACACGAACTGTTGGATCTATGTAAGACATAATAGTTATAAAATTTTATTTTTGAATAAGAAGGTATATTAACAATAGAAATACCTTTGTGAAATATGTATGGTCTACAATTTCTCATTAATTTTGTAGCAAGTCCTGTTTTCAAACGTGTATATGGTGTGCCTTGAACTAAAGCAGCAGCACATTTTAAAGCATGAGTTAAAACAGCTACATTTGTTTCACCATTTAAAATCAAACATAATGTGAAATGCAATTCTTTTATCATTAGGCATACTGTACCAAAAAAGGTAATAAAAGATGTATGATGAACATCTTCTGCATGCATTAGAAAAGGTTTAGCATCTACCAATAATTCTGTTAGTGTGCTTAGCATATGTTGCTTCACTTTAGATACACATTCCTTTAAAATACTTCTAGTCAATACTCTAGCATTGTTTCGTGATCCAGTGGCAACAATTTGTGGCCAAAATCCAAATATTTCACGATTTGGTGAATTTTCAACGAGTACCTGCAGTAACCGTACAGATTCTAATCTTACTTTAGAATCCATAAAGACAGAATTATTACTTTCAGTATCTGAGGTATCAGAATCACTTGAATATAAGTTAACTCCTTTGCATTCTGGTGCAGTGTTATTTTTTACTTCAGTACCAACCTTTTTAATTGGTTGTTTTCTTACTTTTGCTTTGTGATTCTTCAAATTCTTACATTTAGGAATTATATGAATTCGTTCTGGAAGATTCATTACTGCAGGACGAAGTAGCTGTGGTTTTATGGGAGGATAATCCTTGAGACCATAAAATAAAAATGCTTGCACTACTCCCAAAATTTCTCCCATGAAATCAATGGAATGTGGCAAGATTTCATTAACTGTTATTATTTGCAGAATATGTAAGCAAGAACATAATATCTAAAAATTTAATTTACCAATAATGATAATGAAAACTACACAATTTAACTTTTATTCCATATTTACTACTCACTTTCGTATGATAATATTTATTGTCATTTAAATATAAAGAAGAAGAAACAATATCTAATGTGATATCTTTAATGATATATATCAATTCTTTTGCTATGAAAGTGCTATTATGGCTCATTAAAATTCCTTCTAAACAACTAATTGCACTATAGTGAATTTCAGACCATTGTACATGAGATAGATTTAAATACTTTTTTAGTAACTGATCATCTTCAATTAATAATTTCAAATACTGAAATAATATGTATTGTTCTAAATATTATGCATTTGTAATATTTCATTTATAGATATAAAACAATTTTAAAAAATTTGTACCTACATGACTAATATTACCAAATTGTTTATTTGTTAATAAACTTTTTAGGGTTAAAAGCATATTATTATGCGTAATTGGTAAGGCAGATTTAAAAACTTCTATAATCCATTCGTTGCAATATATAAATGTTTGTTCTTGAAGCTCAATATTGTTTTGAGTTATATTGACTAATAGTTTACAAAAATTTTGTATCAAAACAGTTTCTGCAGGCGTGATGATAATACATAATTGTTCAATCAGCAATTGTACTGCCTAAAATGTTATTGAAAAGTAAAGCAGCAATTTTTATATTATGTTTTTCTGTTTTGATTTAAACTAACAATCAACTAATATAAGCTAAATTACTTGATATATATTCTAATAAATATTATATATTAAAAAAAATTAATTACAATGAATTAAATTGTTTGTTTAAACTTACATCATTATTTAAACCTGTCAAATATCGATAATCAAGATTATTAAGATCATAAAGGTAATTGTTGATCAACTTTGTTTCACTATTTTTCTTCCTTTTTGTCAATACAAGTAGTTTTTCTACTATACAATCAAATTTAGTAACATAATCTGTAGAACCAACTTGTGTTAAAGCCATTTTTTATATTTGTATCTTTTTAAATATAACTATAAAACATTTTGTGATGAGAAATATTTATTTCACACAAGAATTATGTCATCACAAACGAAATTATAAGATCTCGTGTCCTAGGAATTGAAATGGTATAGTACCGACTCGATCACGTACCGACTACATAGTATATATGAAAGTCAAAAATGCAATTTAATGCTTTAAGTTTAGGAACTATATCCAATATGTATTTGGGGTTTACTTATGCTACATCTAGGGAATTTTATTATAAGACAATTTTAATAGAGACAACTTACTTTCAACAGTTGATATCATCAATGCTCTATCCGGTTATAGATTATATTGGTCTTTCGTTTCCGGTAAATCATGGTAAGTGAAGTGTGGTTTAAAATTTGGCGTTCATTGTACGTATAATTTATATTATTTATATATAAAGGGTGTTATCTTAATAAGAAAATCTTCTACGTACATTATATAGCTTTATTTGCATTTATTTATTTTTAGCAATGTATAAGAAATATAAAAGATTATTTGATATAACCTTACACTTATCACAGTTTTCGGCCACATGGTAGTTGTATTTGTGTATTGCAAATTATTGTTTATACCTATACAGACAATAACTGATATAAAATTCAGCTGTAATATGATAATTGTTTATTATTAAAATAATGAGATTGTTTCTTTGTTCAATAGCCGTTCCAAAGGTTTGTAGAATCTGGTCGCGTCGCTTATGTGAGCGATGGCCCGTACAAGGGTAAACTTGTTGCTATTGTAGACATCATCGATCAAAATCGCGTAAGATAATTTTATAAATATATTATATCTTTTATTAAATGTTAAATTGAGATATTTAATATTGTACAAAATTGTGTTTTTGTTTTTTTAAATAGTAATATAATGATGATCCAATATCTTGATAGGAATTGCCGACTGATATTTAATTGATGTCATTATGGTTTAACTGATGCCAAAATATTTAATTGTTTCCTTTTATAGATATAATAAACATTGTATATTAAACTTTAGTTATGTTTCTAGGTTTTGGTTGATGGTCCTGCTTCAAATGTCCCACGTTGTGAGATGAGGTTAAATGAGCTCCACCTAACTAAATTCCGTATACGTTTCCCATATACTGGATCCACCCGTGTTGTACGTAAGGCATGGGAAGCTGCAAATATTAATGACCTTTGGAAACAGACCATGTGGGCAAGAAAGGTTGAAGCTAAGAAGAAAGTAGGTTTAATAATTTATAAAGGATATGTTCTCATATGTAGTTACATTTTGCGTAGTAACTAAGATATATTTTTATTCAATTTCAGCGTTTGGAACTTAGTGATTTTGACCGTTTTAAGCTAAGAAAAGCAAGACAGATCAGAAACAAAATAAGAACCGTTGCGTTTTATAGATTGAAAAAAAAGGTTAAGAAAGTAAAGGCTACTGGTGCCAGTAAAAAAGTGGAGAAAAAATAATTTTTTATTATATGAAATAAATACAAAATTGTCTTATCATAATTACATTGATTGTTTTTGCATACCTCTTATCTACATGTTAAGAAAATAAATTAAAATTGACTAGGAAACTTTATTAGCAACAAAATTTATTCATTTATAATTTTTCATTCATTGTTTAAAATATGCAATATAAATTTTAATCTGAAAGAAAATTAAAATACATGTAATGTACATTACATTTTTATATCATTCGTATTTATATTATCATTCTGTCATGATATTATGAAGGAATTGTTACAATTACGAAAACGGAGTATTAAAATTTGTCACAATAATAGAGGTGAAAGAGATGGAATTGAATCAAAATGCTCTGTAAACAATTCACATTTTACACAAATAATGTTAAATTGAACAGCTTATTAAATTACGTGTGCATCAATGAAATATAGCTTTATTCAACAATTATTTCTTCTTGTAACATATTTATTTTGATTGATAATGATTTGATTTAAGTACCGATAAATTTACCAATTCTTTGCATAGATTTAATTCTACTTTCATCACCTCAGCTGCTTTAGGATATTTTTCACAATAATCAATTATAAATCTATATGCATTAATACTTTGTTGCGTATTTTGCAATTGGATGTTTTTGTCAGGAGTTATAATTTTATTGTACAATCTGCCAAGGTGAAAGTAAGAAAATAAGGCTGGTTGCATTATTTCATCAGGAAATTCTTGTATACCAGAATTAGAATTACGAATATGTAAGGAATCGAGAAACGCTTGAAAATTCTTTATGGAACTTTTTGCTAAGTGATTAATTTTTGTTAGCGCTTGCGGTGCAGGTTTTTCATCGGACGATCGTAAGCGGTCAAGTTTTATATCAAGGATATCAGAATATATTTCTCCTAATTCAATCCAAATTTGTCTGCAAGCAGATTCGTAATACTGAGGGTTTAACTCTTTGATAACATTTTCTAACATGTCTATTCTCCTTTTGTGCATTTTTGCTTGCCTGTCTTCATGCTCTTCAAAGAATGCCAAATATTTATAAGTTACAGAAATATCTTGTATAATTGATGTATAATCAGATGCATGATTTTCTAAAGTATAATATGTTTTAGCTTGCTCTAACCATTTTTGAACATTTAGAAAGACTAATCTAGCATCTTCAAAATCTAATAAATATTTATCCGTAATCTGATTAGCAATTGGCTCTATCTCTTTTTCTAGGACATTGAACCTTAGGTCATCAATTATCTTTGATGAATTCCTATTCAACTGATCATTATTCTGTTCTGATCCTGTTTTGTGTAAAAGTCTTTCTTTTGATAACATCAGAAGCAAAATTCCATATTTGGCCCAACATCTGGCAATGTCTGCACTTCTGTGATTAAAATTTTCCCACTCAGCTGCAAGTGCTTCGCTTTCCCCATTATTTTTAGTTTTCTCTTCCAATATATTTTCATATTTTTGTAATATGTAAGCTGCAGTTGCTAAATGATATCTTGCTTGAGTAAAACTAGTATTTTCCATAAGGTATTGCGACAATGTGGCTGCGTTCAGTGCCCAATCGATATAATCTAAATCTTGCATAATGTCACTTTGACCTAATTGTCTGCAAAGGGTCATGTGACAATATATTGCAGACTGGCGATGATCTTCCAAGGAACGATATACTTGAGCTAAATAATATAACGTTAAAGTATGAACTTTCTCTAACACATCTTTAGGACTTAGTTCACATTTAACTTGTTCAATGCCAAAATTCTGAGCCATATTAATGGGGTCTCTACATGAGTTATTAGTATCTATAAAGTCATTGTAGATTTTCTTTGCTTGATCTAAAAAGTCTTTTGCTTTTGTAGGTTGATTCCATTGGGACCATATAATACCCAACTGATTCAAAGCACTTAATACTGGTAAAACAGCTTCTGGTTCTAGCTCTTTTTTTTTCAATAATTTTATACATTTCATGAATTGTTCTTCGCCTGCTTTTAATTCCTCCGTATCGGCATGTAATAAACCAAGATTTAAGTGTACCACAGCAAGCATTATTATCTCCTCCCCTTTTTCCTCCTCTGGCATATCCATCAAAATGTTAGTCAGATCTACTTCCATCGAATTTAATACTTCGATTGCTTGATATTTTATTTTATACGGTTCGTTTCTCGTTTTGTGTTTTTCAAGATCATCCAATAATTTTCGAACATCCTTGAATTTTGTTCGTATGTTTGCAATTTTATCTTTCGACTCCATGCCGTACTGTCTCTAAAACGAAAATACAAAACATTCTCGAGCATGCTCATTAGCTGGCTACATAATGATCTGAAACGTCACAACATGGCGATTTGAACATTTAAACGTAGTTGCATGAATTCATCTGAATAGTTTGATATATTAAGTATGAGATCAATTATTTAAAAGTATTTAAACATATTGGTAGATATTGGTAGATATATTACTGCAACTTGTGTGGAATATTACTTTCCGTTAATTAATCAACTTAATAGAAATAGTTGTTAACAGAAATATAGAACTATTGGAAGTTTTGTTACATTTTTTCTAAACTAAAAGTTAATAAAAAGAAACGATAATATTTTTTAAATTATATTTCTATTTACGAAAAATTTATCAATTTAATTCAATATTTAATTTAATAATTCGAAATAATGATAGATTTCAGAAAAGAAAAATATTTTGTAAAATAATATAATTTTTACAACCACTAGATCCTTATTTAAACATATTCATTCTGACAACACTGACAATTGATAGATATTACGCAATTTGTCATTCTCTTAATTATTATAACGTTATCTCCAGAAAATCCACGATTATGGTATATTGTTCGTGGGTTATCGCAATTCTCTTATGCCTGCTGCAAGTTCGTAATATTACATGTATATATACATTCTTTGATTTTCTCATATTTCTACAAACGTAATATTTTCATATTATTTCGTAATATTTTTATATTTTCGTACCAAGGAATTCTGTCAAACACATAGGAATGTTCGACAACATTTCAAGTTCGTTATAAGAAAATTTGTGTTATTTGGTAAGATCTATCTATCATATACATGTATCAGAATGTGTATAAACACGTGGAAACATTATGCTATTGCAAATTTGTCAATATAAGTTTGTCAATATAAGAAAATATAAGAGTACCAACTTCCTGCAACAAGATTAAGGCTTTGATTAATACCGTAAAGCAAACGATAGCATTAATCATTTTATATTTAATTACGAAAACGTCATTTATCGGATATTCACTGTGAGCAACATGCAATCAAAAAATGTTTCTTTTTCCTTTATCAATAGTAATAACAATAATAATAATAATAAAATAATAAAAAGAAAGATCATTTGATAATTCAAGAAATACAATGCTAAGTTAAATAAAATTGCTTACAGGACTAATTTTAACAATTCTCAGGCTTCTAAAAATTCTCGCAAATTGTATTAATCTCTGTATTTATTTATTATACAATTATGAATTGCGAACTTTTTTAACGACTTATTTTCCTAAAAAAGACATCTACATTTAAAACAACTTTTCTTCTTTAGATAAAAATGTTCAGCAAAAAATGTCCAAGTTACTATTTCAAAATTCTACAACGTTTTAAATTTAAAGTATACAACGCACTTTTATTTCAATTTTTATATTTCAAAGAGGTAATATCATGTTACTATATATATTTTATAACGAAAATATATTTTATGAACGAAAATGAGTGGTAAAGATGAGCTAGTTGTCAAATGATGCGATTAAGAACTCCTGTGAGAATAATTTAATATATTCGATATCCGGTTGATTTTCCCCCCAGACACATAAATGCTTAATTTTTCTATAAAGATATAGTTTCCAACGCATTCTCGAAAATGATCGTTATTCTTCGCAATCCGTTATACTTGCATCGTCTGTGTCATTAGTATTTCCATCGAGCGGGCGTCTATTATGTTTCGATGTTTGCATTCCCACTTTTATTCCGATCATCCCAGTGGCTCTCATTTGTCTTGATAAGAAGAAACTCTCGTATTATTTGTCGAAATTAAATAAAAAATTGAATATAAGCTCAAGTATGGCTTTAAAAATGATTCTCGGCAATAAAATGTTACAGCCGTTTTTTACAACGAAGTCTTTTTAAAATCGATAGTTTTATACAGTTTTATACAATGAGCAATACGCGTCAGCCATCACTATATTTGAGCTGGTTCTGGATAGTTTAACAGAATAATGCTTCCAACCTAAATTCATTAAGTATTAAGTAAAGAATCTATAATAATACAAGAAAAACCTTTGAAAATATCTTCTCTCCATAAGAATTTAAGCCTGAACCCTTAAAGTTTAGCACAACTTTACTTAAGCAGCTTGTACCCTTGAACCGAAGATCACCCGACTAATGACGATTCTCCATAAATTGAGAATCTCTGTTGGAACACCTGAATACTTAATAAATGGATAAAATTAACATTAATAACGACTGTCTGTGACCGATCCACATCTTATCCAACGACAAACGAGTTCGACAGTCGTGTGTGATATATGCCTTAGGAAAGTTTCTCGAAGAAGGTAGATCGACAGTACCTTTGGAACTTTCTTGTCCAAATTGTCCCAGGAACGATCAGCCGGTATCTTTATTGGTAACAGTTCGATTTTTCGGCATGGACTCGGAGGAATACGGCAACGAATTGTCGAGAAACGAGGTAAAATCCTTCAACCCCTTGCTGACATGAGTCCGAAGTCAGAAGTATTCCTACTAGGAGACGTAACTTTATAGGATATTTTGAGAATTTTCGTTTGGGAAAACTATACTATATAGCATCTTGAAAGTTTCTGTACATATTCATTCATATTTAAAGTTTTAACATTTTTTTGGCAATTAGTACTGGTTATTAGTTAATGTATTTAAACTTTTTTTCGGTGTGTTTTCACTTTGCGACTCATAAATGAATTGAAAGTTGTAATATATTTACTTGATTTTAAATCAAGCGAAAAGTATATGTGTAAAGAATAATTGTGCGAATTTTCAATCTAACTAGAAAATTTGTTTTTAAGATATTAACGATTGAAATACTCTTTCGAGAAAAGCGCGTTTAAACTCGAGAGCAAGAATTAAACGAATAAACGTTTTAGATGATTAAACCAATCGATATATATTAGGTAAGAATTTGCTACTTTAAAAAGCATTTTTAAAAAAGAAAGGACTTATGAAATTATACTTATAATTATAATTATAATTATACTGAGTGAGTCACTTAACTCTGCCATCTTAAGTTGAAAAACTATGAAAGTTGAAATATGCCCTATGATCTCCATCTTATAAAATGGAATACTTGAAAACAAATTCTTTTTGTTTTTAGTCAGAAAATGATAGCACTAATGAAGAATGCGCTCATTCGCCTATATTGTTGGATCTAGATAAAAATTCTAAGCAACAGCAAGAAATTTTAAGTCAAGAAGAAAGCTCACCGTCTAAGATTCCCAACGTCGATCAATATTTGCAGAATCAATTAATAAGACATGGGTCAGGTATAATTTATATCAATATTTAAAAATAATAATTATCAAAAAATAATTAAAGAATAACAACAAAGTATTTATGTATAGAAAATACAAATATATCTCGACGACACTTTGTGAGAAGATCATGGCAGGATGAAAACTTCGAAGATCGTCAACAAAATAACGATCGAGTATTTGTGATAAGAGTTCCCGAACCGGAAGTGATAAACACTCATCCTCATTTAGAAATTCTTCATGAAACCAACATAAAATCGATCCAAAGAGAACCATCGCAAACTGAGAAAGGTGGAGAAAATAATAAACAACTAAAAATTTAGATATTACTACTATTAAATTAATTTTAGTTTTATTCTCAGATTACAAAAAATCAGCTTGCGATCGTGAACGGACAAGAATGCGTGACATGAATCGTGCTTTCGAACTTCTACGATCGAAGCTTCCGATTTGTAAACCACCCGGCAAAAAGCTTTCGAAGATCGAATCACTTAGGCATGCGATTACGTACATACGACACCTCCAAAGTCTTTTAGAACCACAATACAGTTACCCTCCAAGCGTATCTGAGAGGAGTTACTATGCTAATAGTGCACCAATTACTACAAATACTTCTTTGGATATGCAACATACACCTCGATGGGAATCGTTAGCTTATTGTCGTTACGATTATCACGCACCGTTCGTTAATCCCTCGCTGTCAACGTTATCTTCATCTATTCACCCTCGAGTACAACCGGAACAAAATGATCGACAATTTTTTTATGAAGCACGACATTAATACACTCGCAATGAAATTACCATTGATCTTCCTAAGATCTTTCAGGCAGAAATGACGTACGAATTCAATCTCTACAACAAGAAATGGATATTTGATTAAAAGTAATTAGTAAACCATAATTACCGTATTAAATACTTTATGTGCCCGGTATGAAGTTTGTAGTACGGTCTTTATAGGAGAGGGAATGAAATACGCTTATTTAATGCATCTCTACAGAAGACCTTTGCATAGATTATTGTATTAGCCCTAGAGTGCAAGCTCTCAGGACCATCTGGTTGGTCAGGACGAGACACCTCGGCTCTAGTCTGCAACATGAGCCATATGCTATACTTTGCTGCTTCTGTGAGTTCAACGAAAGTCGAAAATGGAGAAAAAGAGGTCCAAACAGCCATTTTGACCCACGTGGTAGTTCTAGTGTTAAATAACCCGGTTTCTCACTTGCAATGAGTAAACGACGATAATTAATATTTAATTAAACATTTAAATATTTTGGATTTCTATATTCTGGAGGATTTTTTAAGAATATTTAGAGAAGATTTTTATGAAGTGAAAGTAATCGTACCACCGCGCATCGCTGATAAATTAATCTTTTTCGAATAAATAATTTTTGGTAATTTTACGGAATTGAATAAGAAAAAAGAAGTTTTACATATTCCGGATTATTGAACTTGCTTTTACGTTTAGAGGATAGTACAGTAATTTATAAAATTTAATAAAGTAGTTTTTCCTTTTCTAATACTCCCTCTTTTAAAAGGTAGTAAAAGGAATTTATTCAATATGTATATTACAATTATGTAATTAATTACAAAATTCATATACATCAAAATCATTCTTACTTTTGAAAAATCACTGTATGTACTTACAGCAATATTATATGTTGTATAATATTTACGTTAATAGTTCATATATACTTTATACATTGTTAAATTAAAAACATTTTATATAAAGATCTTAAATTAAAACAGTTAAACAATTAAAATAATTTAATGAATTAAGTTTCATTAAATTAAGAAATACTAATCCCAATTATTTATTGCACAATCTGTGTTTTAAAATATGTACAATTGTAAATAAAAGTTATAAATAGATCAACTTGCATTATTGAGAAAATAATTCTTCCTCAGATTCTTCTTCAACAAAATTCAGACTACTTCTTGATTTCTTAGGACTACAACTTTCTTCTTCATTCTTATTCATTTTTTTTACATACTCATCTGCAGTATGTACTTCATTTTTTGCATAATCTTTACTGGTGGATGCCTTAGGAATTATTTTATCAGCAACAATATGATTTGTTTTTTCACTTTTTTGGATACTTTTTGGGCTATTATAATTAGGTAACTTTCTTTTACTAACTTTGATAAATGTGGAAATATCTTTCACAGTTTCATCTTCTTTCTCAGATTCTTCGTCTGTACATGCATCAAAAACTGATTCTTTAACATTTTCTTTCTTTTTTATAGCATCTTGTAATTCTTTAATTTTCTTTTTCTTTGAATTTAAAACTATTATAAACTTCTTATAAAGATCCTGTTCCATAGTAATTTTGATTTCTATTAATTTTTCCATCTTTGAATTTATTTCTTTATTTACATTTACTAATTTTTTATTTTCGTCTTCTAATGCTGTCATTTTATCTTGAATGTTTTGATAAAATTTTAGCAATTGTTGAAAACTTTCCCTTACTTGAAAATCTGAAATAACACACAATTCAATTCTTCCAAGAGTCCATACATTACTTTTCCATTCTAAAATTTTGTCTTGGAGGAAAAACTGAATTTTTGTATCTTTCCCACGAAGTATTTTCTTCGTCTCTTCGATATACTCATCAGATGATTTAGATAATTCATTAGAAAAATCATTTATATTTTTGGCGTTCATCTACAATGTAATTTGTTTGTTAATCATTTTCAATCAAAAAATAACAAAACTTATATATTTTTTAGGATTTACATTAATTAAATTCAAATTTTGAATTTCTTTGATTTGTGAACTAACCTCACCAGTTAACGGGGACATTGTTGAATTTAACAGCATTACCTTAAAATGTAAATTAAACCATTCTACGTGAAGTGTATAATATTTGTTATCAATTTGATTAAAAATTTTACATGCCGTTATTTTTGTCATTGCAATTATATGTAATTGTTATTAAGTAGGTTATGTCATTTAAAGCAAAAAATTGGTTGGAATATTAAAAAAATAAATAACATTTTGTTAATAAGTTGTATCACTGTAACGAGCGCTTCTAATAACCAATAATATCAATAACTACATGTTGTATTATCAAGTGAAGATAAAGCATATGAACAGCAAGGAAAATAAAACATATCAAGGAACAGAGATGTAAGTACATATATTTTGATTGTAAACTGACATTTAAGTTTTCTGTATTAAGCCGTGTAGACCGTGTGTAACGTGTGTAATAGTAGTTATTGGTTCTTTTATGTTCATATAGTTCTAGACTTAGATTAATGCTTGGAATCTTAAACGTCAAAATAGAATATGGACAAATAAAATGGTGAAATAATGTTTAAAATATTCATTTTATAAATTGAAAATATATGTATGAAATTTATTTTGAATTTCGTTTGACATAATTGAATAAAAAAATTGATTTATTATACAATTATAATATATAGTATAAAATATTATGAAACAAATTTTTGATATGAATTAATATATTCCAGAAAACAACAAGTAATATATTGTGAGATTTACTTAAATGTATATTCATAATTTTTATAATAAAAATCATGATTGAGATAACAGCAAAACTAATTAGAGGACCTGTATATTTTTCTGGCGAAGTTATAGAATGTTTGGTCACATTTAGTAATCCATTAAATCCAATTCATCAAATATCTCAAAGTCATAGGTAATATGTAATTTATTTATTTATATTAAAGAGCTAAATTTTTATACATAAATTATAATTAATTCTAGTGATATTTTTGAGAGTCTCGCATGGGCTAGTGCACAAGTTCATTGTCAATGTTCCACAAATAATAAAATTGTTTTCTCAGAGAAGCTGAACATGACAGCACAATTAGCAGCTATTAATGCAAGTAAGTCTATGGTATTTTAAAATAATTATTTCTAATTGTTGCATGAAGAAATATAGAATTTCTTTCTTTGATTTTAATTATTTTGAATGTAACTTTTTAATTCATTCAGTTTGTTTTTTATAATAAGTGTTTTGCAGATACAACCTTTGCACCATGGCAACAGGATAATGGTCATGTTGTTCTAAATACAAAGCCAAAAATTTTATTTTGTGATTTAAGATTATCTCCTGGTGAAAGTAAAACATGTGAGTATCTAATTGGAACTTGAACATATTATAGACCAAAAATATGATTAAAATTGTATAAATAAATTTTTGTTTAATGTTTAAATTTTGCAGATATTTATCGGGAGACAATTCCAAGTGATGCACCTCCATCTTATAGAGGACATGCAGTAAAGTATTCATATAAAATCACAATTGGAACACAACGAGTAAACACAGCTATAAAGCTACTTAGAGTTCCATTCAGAGTACTTTCTTTAAGTGGTAGTATATTATTTAATTTTATAATTTTAATAATTTGGCACTACTTCTACTAAATCAATGTAGAGAAATTGTGACTGAAGCTGTTGCTTTTATTTATGAATTTGTAGAATTGCCTGAAGTAACTGCTTGTAATGATAGTGTTGACTTGAGTCCAAATAATCCATTCATGGAAACACAACACAGAGATACTCCATTAGACGTTGCGCTACAAACTCTTCAGGTTTATTAGTTTCTTTTTACATCAAAATTTATATTTGTTATATAAATGCAGTATTAATTAATATTTTATTTTTACATTTAGAATTTAACAGCTAGACGCAGTCCAAATTTCTATAATATTACAAATGGACGTGGGCGCGTTGTGAGATTTTGTCTTTTTAAAAATTCGTATAAACTTGGAGAAGACATAGTTGGAACGTTTGATTTTTCGAATGCTACCGTTTCTTGTGCGCAAGTATCTGTTGCGTTGCAATCAGAGGAACATATTTCAGAGGAGTACAGACGAGGAAAGGCCTCAACACCAACTTTAGTCAGTTACAACAAACACCATGAAATGTGTATGGGTTTAAAATATTCCCATTTGGTATTACCCATACCATTACATGTAACACCAGATTTTACTACTGATTTAATGACACTAAAATGGAGACTACACTTCGAATTTGTTACGACTTCAAAATTAGTAGAAATGCCCAATAAAAGTACTGTTAACTGGCAAGGACCATTGATCTTGGATGTTGAAACGATGACATGGGATTTACCTGTTCATATTCATCCAACAACTACGCCGCCTAATACTGCACAACAAACTAGATATAATACAGTGATATAACAAATTGTGAAATTTTGTTATATTGGAAATTCAAAGAGGTTTATTATTTTTCATTAATAGTTATTAAACCATACATTTTCTTAATTATTAATATAACAATGTCGAAAAAATAATGTATATTAAAAAGCGTAAATAGATGAAATGCTTTATTTATGTAATATGAATTTATCAGAGCAAATCATTTTGATAACAAATAATTCATATATTTTAAATATTCTATTCACACAATAGTAAAGAATCTTATAAATGCATGTCTTTTTTGTATATCTATAAATCATTTATTTAACACTTAGCCAACTGCGCGCGTTACAGCGAGTTGCACATTTTCACCGCTTTCTGACAAGTCAACCTATACGATGTCCACCACACATTTTTCCAAGTATCGAGGACTAATATTCACTACTTAAAAAACAAAGAAGTCTAAAATTATTTAAGTGACTAATTATATTTTGCGATAATGATTTTATTTAACGATTTCACATAATGTTTATACAAAACATCAAATTAAAAGTATATAACAATTACCTTTTGTAGTTTATGCAAAAAATATAGGTAAAATTAAAAATATTAAAGATGACAAAAGATAAATAACACGATTTGAACGTGAAATTAAAAATTCATAATGCATTTTAATATTTTTTTATAGTGTGGCATCGTTCGATTATAACTTTATTTAGTCATAACTGATAGTGTAACTTTTTAATTAATTTTAACATCACTAAATTGGTGTATTTTATTGTATATTTATAAAAGCGGAAAAAGTGGTGCAATTAATTGGGAACAATTCCAGGTAAACAATAACTGATAATAACAACAAAAAAAAAGGAAAACGCGTTGCTAGAATTAAAAAGAGAGATCTCCCCGTTCGGTTACGCAGCGATGTTCTTCACAGTGTTATCATTCAGAAAATGAAAATTTTATTAATTGCACTTTGGATTTTAATGTGTTTAATAAAAGATATTCAACTTTTTTGTAAGCAATTAACCAATGTGATTATTGTCAATTAAAACTGACTTATTAATTTATTCTTATCAAGTTAATAAAATGGGGAGCAAGTAGATAATATCGTTTTATAAAAATCAATGACAAATTCATATATTAAATAGATATTTATTTCTCTTTAGGAATTCTTTAGTATACACGTACAATTGTAAGTACTTATTCGAGCTTATTACTAAAATATGACGTTTCGAGGGGACGATTATGTATCGGATACCGAGGGGTGGAAATTAACCCCACACAACCTTTTATTCGTGAATACTTTTCTGGGACAGTATTCTCAGCACAAATTTATCTTAACGCCTCACTTCTCTATGTACACGCAGTCAACCTATTCTAACGTATTGCGCTATTCAATCTTTCTTATTACTCTTGTTCTGCAAGGCATCTTCTTTAGCTCATTGCTACGGCTTCTGAATTTTCGAAACGGTTGGCCAATCAGTTGTGAGCGTGCAGCTAGCTGAACCTTTGAACGCGAAGGTGTCTCGCTTTAATATTGGCGAGAGGAGCGCCAAAATCCCCTCCCTTTGTCTAAAGAACTCATACATATTATTTGATAGTTCACACTCTCATATAACTAAATTTAAAGTACTCGACAACACGTGAAGCATACATAACCTTATTATTACTTGTATACATGCGAAAAAGAAGATGAAGAATCAACGAAAAACTTCAAAGAGGAAGCTAAATAACGTAAAAACTGCAAATAATGTTAAAGAAGGAGAAACGGATTCACCGAAACCTGCATTTGAAGAAGAATCGGTAACATTTCTTCCATCGATATGTTCTAACCTATAAGAAAACATAACCAAATTGCTTAAATTATTATTAAATATATGTACTTCGAAAATGTTATTTATTATTTATATTTCATGACACGAAAAATATTATTTAGGATTCAGGTACTGAAGATTTATTGTCTGCTGAAGTAAATAACAATGATGAAAGTTCAGATGATGAAATAAATGAAAATGAAGATATTCCTGTATCAGACACTGAACAAGATCCAATTGTCTTTAAATCTGATGATGAAGAAGATGAATTAAGCTTTCAGACAGATTCAGATGATCTTGGTCTTGATGAAGATTATTCTGAAAGTGAAGAAGAAAATATTTCTCTTGATGAAAGCGAAGATGAAAATTTGAAAAAAAGAAGTGAAAATTCTGAAACTCCCTCAACATCTAAAGATAATGAATTTGTAAAAATAAAAAAAGGTGGATCTTCTATGTTTAATATTAATAATAGGAATATATCTAATAAATTACAGATTAAGAAACAAAGCAAAACTCTTATAAATAAAATTAATAAATCAGACGAATCAAATACTGGTAAAGATATACAAAAAGGTAAGGTACAAAATAAAGAAAATTTAAAATTAGATTTAGAAAGATGTAAAGAAAGCAGTACTAAGAAGAATACAGAATCTAGTATACATAATGAAAATGCAAATCATGATAAGTTAGTAACAGATCAACAAGTAGATGAATATGAATATGATAGTTCTGATGAAGAAGATATTCGTAACACAGTTGGAAACATACCAATGAAGTGGTATGATGAATATGATCATATTGGTTATGATTGGGATGGTAAAAAAATTATAAAACCTGAAAAAGGTGACCAGTTAGACAATTTTTTGAAAAGAATGGAAGATCCTGATTTTTGGAGAACAATTAAGGATCCTCAGACTGGGCAAGATGTTGTATTAAGTGAAGCAGATATAGATTTGATTACGAGGATACAAAAACGAAAAATTCCGGACATAACTTTTGATGAATATGCTGTAAGTATTTTTCTAATTTATTAGTGATTCAGGAATTACATTTTTATGTTGTTATCTTACAGCCATGGGTAGAGTGGTTCACTTCAGAGGTGATGAAGACACCATTACGTAAATTTCCTGAACATAAACGTTCATTTTTACCATCTAAATCAGAAGCTAAAAAAGTATCAAAATTAGTTCATGCACTTAAGATGGGTTGGATAAAATCAACAGCGGAATTAAAGAAAGAAAGGGAGAAGAAAAGAAATGAACCACAATTTTACATGTTGTGGCAATCAGATGATCAAGCTGAAGAAATGCGTAGAATTCATAAACATATCCCACCGCCAAAAAGGCATTTACCTGGACATGCAGAAAGCTATAATCCTCCCCCAGAATACTTATTCGATAAAAAGGAACTAAAAGAATGGAATAAATTACAGACAACACCATGGAAACGAAAATTACACTTCATTCCACAAAAATATAACGCTCTCCGCGAAGTACCTGCCTATCCTAAATACGTTAAAGAAAGATTTCAAAGATGCCTAGATTTGTATTTGTGCCCTAGAGCATTGAAAATGAGATTAACAATAGAACCAGAAGCCTTAGTGCCTCAATTGCCAAGTCCAAAGGATCTACAACCTTTCCCTACAACAATGTCTATGGTATTTAAAGGTCACACAGATATGGTAAGAAGTATTACAGCAGAACCAATGGGACAATATATAGCTTCTGGTGGTGATGATATGAATTTAAAAAGTAAGTATATCTTCTATGAAATATTATACGTTATATTTAACAGTGTTCATTGTTTTACAGTATGGGAAATAGCAACAGGCAGGTGTATAAAAACAATACCATGTGGGGGGATAATTAGATCTGTGGCATGGTGTCCAAATCAATCTTTATCGCTTATAGCGGTAGCTGCAGATAAAAAGGTTCTATTAATAAATCCTAGTGTTGGAGATCATTTAATTACTAATAAAACAAATCAATTATTAGAAATAGTACCTCAAAGTGATGTTATAGGTATTGTAAAATATAGTTTCTATACAATACTTCATAAAAATACTTTATAGAAAAAGTATACTTGTATCTTTGTTGCAGTAAGTGAAAGAGTGAAAACTGCTGTTCAGTGGGAACAAGCAGAAGATGAATATTGGACTAAAGGAATTAGGGTAATTTTAAATCATTTCAAAACAGTAAAACAAGTAACTTGGCATGGTAAAGGTGATTATTTTGCCACTGTTATGCCAGATGGTCAAAACAGATCTGTCTTAATAAATCAATTATCAAAAAGAAGATCTCAATTACCTTTCACTAGGTCAAAAGGTTTAATACAGTGTGTCTTGTTTCATCCAATTAGACCCTATTTATTCGTAGCGGTAAGTAGAAAATAATATAAATTGAACGTAAAATTCTAAATATATAATTGTAATAAAATAATTGTAGACTCAACGAAATGTTCGAATATACGATTTAATAAAACAGGAAATGATTAAAAAATTGCTATCAAATTCACAATGGATATCATCAATGACAATACATCCAGGTAAGACTGGACATTATATGAATAATGTAAATACTTAAATCATTATTATTTCGTTTAATAATCGTACTTATATTTCCAGGAGGTGACAATATTTTAGTAGGCACATACGATCGCAAAATGCTTTGGTTTGATCTTGATTTAAGTACAAAACCTTATCAGACATTACGTTTACATGGTACAGGCGTTCGCAGTGTTGCATTTCATAAGCGATATCCACTTTTTGCATCTGGTGCTGATGACAGAGGTCTTATTGTTTCCCATGGAATGGTGTACAAGTAAGATAACTTGCATTTATATTTATTTGACCATTGTTCATTATGTACTATTTATTTTATAATGTATTTCAGTGATTTATTGCAAAACGCATTAATTGTACCACTTAAAAGATTATGCAATCATGAATCTTATAATGACTTTGGTATTTTGGACGTGATGTTTCACCCTATTCAACCATGGGTATTTTCTGCAGGTGCAGATTCAACAATACGAATGTATACTTGAGTTGTATATGTATTTATAGTTTTAGTTAACAAATAATGCAACGAAACAAATATTATGTTACATAACATAGAAATTTTTTTATGAACAATTATTTAGAACTATAAAAATTAGAATAAATTCTTTTCAAAATGTTTTATTTTGTGCGTGAATTTGAAACGTAACTTTTGTATTTTAATCCTTTACAAAAGGTAAATATATAGGAACGTTTGTATCGTAACAGGATAAAATACGATAGTATAATTACGACAAAAAGATCATGAAAGATTATACAATAAATATTCTATAATCAAAATAATAAAAAATTTATCTATTCTTATACATCAAAATTTATATGATTTATAAAGGCTTGATATCTAAATGTATCTTAAATTAAAAATCAGATAAATCTTTTAAATATATATAACGCACTTGCGAAAGATCTAAGACTAGTTTTTAAACGTATGTAGAAAGAAGTTTAAAAATTTTAAAAGAAAAGATCGTTTCCATTAGTAAAGTTATCAATAAATGAGTTCGAAATATACAAAAATTATAAGATGTAAAAAAGTTATGTGATCGAATACTTTATCAAGTTCGATTTTTTATGTAGAAAGTGATTTTCTGTTTAATAAACATCGAAATAGATCTTGAAATGTATATTACTGAAGTCTCTAGTTTACTGAAAGCAAACTTATTTAAAAATTATATTGCACATGACGATGATAATAATTTCGTTTGTAAATGAGTAAAGAATAATCTTTTTGACGTTTGATTTGCACAACAGAATTTCATATTAATTTTGTATTTATAATTTTTATATTTTTGATTAAATTACTAATGATTATTTAACATCCCGAATTCTGACTTATTATATAATCATAATTTACTAACAAATGTTAGGCTAATACGAAATATTCGATGATTCACAAATAAAGTGAATATATATGACATACAAAATATCCTAAAGGTGTATAAATTAAGTTTTTTACTATCACCTTTTACAATATAATCAACAAATTTAAAAATAATATGCACGTATTCATATACATACATACATACATACACATATGCGTACGTTTAAGAAGAGGGTGGTGAATGACCCAAACATTGCCATTCAGGCTCTCCACATTCGCAAATACGACCAGCGTGTCTGACTTGAAAAACTGTTACTATACCCCTGCTGTCGTCGAATCTACAAGTGATGTGTAAATCATGAATTAAGAAAGTATAAAATTGGCTACCCCATCGTTGTCTCAGATATACCGATCTAGGATCCTCGCGAAGTACATTTTCAATGGCTATTTTTTGGTCATTTATTTTAGTTCCTAAAATCTCGTTTAATTGAATCAAAGCACGATCGTTAAATACTACACATAGAGGTGTTCGAGGTCTCGATATCCACTCTGGAATTCTTATCTCCGAAGAAATATTAGCTGCCGATTCTCTGTTCTCAGCGTTTCCCGATTCAGAAGAGAATACTAAATGTGTGTCTCCACTGTCTGGTAAGCTATTGTTTGACATTGTTCTTATTACTTGATTCGGTAAATGTTGTGAAGGAGTAAGAATTTGTGGTTCTAATCCTTCTTCTCCATCAGGAGCTTCGCGCACCCCCATCCTTACAGGAGAATTATCAATTCTCGAATTTAACGATCGTCGATGAATTAAGTCTATATCTGTACCACAAATGGTATTTGGTCCATCAGCTCCATCTAAAAGTCTAGACCGAGAAGCATGTGTTTCTGTGTAATTAGATCCCACATTTCTTGATCCGTACGTTGGTTCGATATTAGTACGACCATTTACGTTAATATTTTGTAATCTATTATTTATATCTACTAAACTTTCTGGTTGTTCCACGTTAGACGAAAGTACATTATGTCCTATTATATTCAAACTTGTCCGCGGATCAGACAAGGTGTCGGAAAATGTATGAGCAGTTCTATGTATATCGGTTACATCTATGCTATGTTGTAGTGCGCTATTATTGTGCAAACTGATATCATTTAATTCAGAAAAATGTCTCATACTGGAATAACTTTCAAAGTTTGAATTTCTTTGGAACTCTTCAGCTTGTAACCTTAAAGCAATTTCTTCGTCTCTAGAAACATCTGTCTCTTGATTTACTTTGTTAATAACTTTTCTATAATAAGATTCCGAAAGTAAACTTCTTGTTTCATCTCCAAGACTAACATTAGTACTGAATGTGTCACATGTCTGATTTCTGGCAGTTTCTTCTATGCACTCAAATGCATCGTCTACATTAGATTCTTGCGATCTGTTACTTAATTTCTCAAAATATATAGGACTATCATACTGTGGTATATAAGGTTTTATATCTAGTACAGGTGATTGATCAACCATGTCTACACCTTCAAAATAAATTGTATGATTTTCTATTGTTGTAATTTTTACTAAACTCAAACCTATTGGACATGGACGGTGTGGAGAACGTGTAGAAAATACACCTGTCTTTGTACCATTTAATCTTGGTGGTGCAACTTTGGCACGAACATGTGTTGAATCATTCCTATGAAAGTAGAATAGAACCCTATTGAGAGAAAAATAATTTTGTATTAATTATTTAGGGATAAATAAAATAAAAAAAAATTGTTTACTATAAACTATTTGCTTATTAAATAGATTATCTTACCACATATGTGAGAAATCTTGTAATCCTTCAAGTGCATGATCAGGATTAGTAAATATTGAATTATATAATAGCAATTTTCCTGGTACTTTTCCACAGACTCCAGTTTGTCTAGGTGTACCACGTTTACTAGGAAACCAAGTAGATATTACTCCAATTGGTTTTAATTTTATGGTATCATCATCTGTACTAGTGCTAGGTTTCACATCATCTGGACCTATAACTTTTGCGTCAGACATAGATGGTCCATTTCTGAATGATTCCAAAAGACGCTTTATGCTGTCAACATCTTTTTCATGTATATATCGAAGACTCTTTATTTGTTGTCTGTGGAAATTACAATTAATACAATAAACTGTCACATATTAGTAAAAATAAAATTTTAATAAGGTATAAAATACAATATGAATTTAATAAATTTTTAACTTTAATAAAAATTGTAGTATTTTTAATTATATCGTTTATTTTACGTATGTGTAATAGTCATACACTCCATGTATACACGAACACATACATACACATAATTATATGTACACTACAAATATGTAAGTATGCAGGAAACAACATGTTTGAGTAGAACTTGTTGATATCTCTGAGTAATTCTTTAAACTCATAAAGGTAGGATGGGACAGAAGAATGCAAATAATACCTTAAATTATTAATTTCTTTTCTAGCTATATTTAACTGACCAAGCAAATATTTAGTGCTAAAATCTGAATTTTGACAAGCAGAATCCATAACTGCTCCTTCGAGCGAAATCGCCGGTCGAATTAGGTAGAATGAAACGAAATAGACATGAACCATGGATCAACTAAATGCAATAGTGAGACTACTGGTTCTAAAGCTTGATGTAGTTGATTAAGAAAAGAACGGATGTAGAGGAGACACACAGTGATGCATTTGCATTAAAAAATTGGACAAAATTATTTTTATACGTAAATCACGTTTAATTGATGCAGTTTATTATTTTGACACGAAATGGATAGAGGGCGCAACTCTGTTATATGAAAAAATATGCAAAATATACCTGCAGGTTATATAAATAGTCACGTTTACATTAAATATTTTATACTCAACTGTCTGATGTTCTCCTTAGAAATATAATAAAAAAATGAATATGATCAATCTGTTTATAATGACTTTAAATCAAGTAATATATTAAAGTTACTTTATTTACTAAAAAAATTATATATATACATTTTGTTGATAAGACTAAGAAAAATAATATTCAAATGAATATCATTAAGTATAAAATTTTAAACACTCTTGTATTATTATATACACAATAAACAAATTTTTTTATTTATTTTATTGCATAATATTAACTATAATTATTTTTGCCTGTATTTCATTATCAAATTTCTGTAAATCTTATAAAATATTTTTGATTAAAATATATAAAATTAACATTTTATTAATTGTCCTAAACTTAACGACCAATTTCTACATTTGGTGGTTTAATTCTGCCAAATAAAGAACTATATAATTCATCCTTTGCATGATCTGTCCATGTATCATTTATTGTAATAGGAGCCATAAAGTTTACTAACTTATTATGTACATTATAACGTATTCTTCTACCTTTAGTAGCTCTTGTATCTATTTTTCTTTTCATTTTTCGCCTCATATTCTGTAATTTTATCCATTGTTTACTAAGTTGTATAGGATCAGTGATATCAGATGATTTATATTCAATTAAATCTCTTAAAAGTTGATGATAGAAGTCATCATCATCGTAAATTTCAGAATCATGGTCTTGAATTCTTCTACCATCACTATCTTCTGTTACTTGTTCCTTACCAACAATTTTATATTCTGAACGTTTCAATCGACTTTTTTTAAGCAACTTTTCCTTATCATTTAGAGCGAATTCAATTTGTTTCAGAGTTGTTTCACTCATACCTTTATTTAATTTACCACTAGTTATCCTTGTTTTTTCATTCCATTTTTGTACAACAGAATTTCTATATTCTATATATGATTTGTGATTATCATTTAATATCTTTTCATAGTCTTTAAGTTTCAATTTTTTGCTAAATACATTCTTGTTAAAGTTTTCTTTATATTTGTCTGAAATTGTATCTTCATCTTCATTTTCATTCTCTGTATCCGAAAGAATTTCTTCATCCATTGGATCTTCTGTATTTGCTATTTCATCTGTGCTTTCTTCAGCTTTCCTTTTTTTATTAGACATAGATAAATTTTTTGTTTCAGGGTACTGTTTTAAAAAGAAAGTTTGTAACTGTAACATATTATTCAATAATATTTTCAACTTATTTTTTACTTCATTAGCTGTTTTTGTGTATTCTGCATCCATTTTAAAATTTTGATAAACATCATGCTGAGGCATTTGATTACTCGTAATTAAACATTTTTGTAATTTTATTCTTATTTCTAACAAATTTTCCCAAAGCTTTAATTGATTTCTAACACAACTACCTTTTTCTATATCTGCTCTTATATTTATCTGTGATATTGTCTTGATATCTGTCCCCTGTTTTGTAAAAAGAATATCCTTACTATCTTCATTTTCAGAATCATTTTCTAAATTCATTTTACTATCATAACTCATTTCCTCATTCGAATCATCATTTTCATTATCCTCCATATTGCTATCATCATCTTCTATATCTTCTTCGTTATTACTGTTGTTGATATCATCACTTTCTCCCTCCATACTATTCATTTCTTCATCTTCACTTTCTGATGTGCTTTGATCTTCATCATCATCATCCTCATATATATCTTTTCTTGAAACTTTTTTACCTTTATACCTATAGTAGAGAAATAATGATCCCATTAAATAATTCTATAATAAAATTGAAGTAAAATTTCATACCTTTCGTCCACTTGATCCAAGAGATCCACATTTCGTTTACGTATCTCCGAAATTTGGAAATTACTATCTGAATTATCACTTTCATCATAACGATCAACTAATTTTGCTTTCGTGTCTTCCGCTTCATCGTCCGAATTAAAAGTTGCTGGTGTTGTAGTAACTAATGAATTCACTTTGTCTGCTAAGGTTTTCTTCTGTGCTTTTAAAGCCATTGCTTCGGTCAAACAAATATGAATTAATTCAACTATAAATGATGAATTTTACCACGTGCACCTTTCTATACGGGTTGATGAACCTATAATAACATAACCTATAATTGTTATATCATCGATTATAAAATTTCATTGAAGTCTGTATACAATATATTTATATTTTATTTTTAGTAATTGTTAATTAATAGCAAACTGATAATATTATCCGAACTCATGTACATACTACTATGTACTATACATATGTACTGCACGCATGAACAATGAATAACATTTCCAAGATTATACTACTACCTATATTGTATTCATAGAGATATAAGAATAGAGTGCGCGACGAAGTCATGTCAAATCATGTCATATGTTACAGTGAAAGTATATGCTATATACGAATAGAAAGAAAACGTTGCATATAAGCCCGTTCTATCCTTGTTTGATCAGACGTGCATACTTACGCCGTTCTTTTATCAGTGTTACGCTTCATATTTACTGTACGAATGTGCATGCTTATTAGACAAGGACACAAAAGACCTCTATGAAACGTTCCCTTTCTATTTCAATACCGTTTTTTCAGTTCCCTCACGTACTATATCTTTACACTCGATCACACGATATATCTCTATAACTGTATTCAGTAGCAGACTGTATCACAAGTCGTATAGTAGTATGTACAACTGTACTAAACTGTATTATACAGTACTCTAGTATTCGATACTGAGAAATGGATATATCATTAGTAACAGTGACAAATATGAAGATGCTCAAGAATATAGAATTCGAAAGCTATATATTTTTGGAAATTTACGATAATACAAAGTAACTACTTTCATATGTATTTATTAACTTACATAAATCATATGATAATGTATAGATTGCTTTAAAAATACAATACATTGAATAAAAAAGGTTCATTGTATATTTACAAATTTTAGTGTTATACAATACGCAATTATATTTCAGTCAACACACGTTTTTGATTTAAAGAAATTAATAGTATATACAACATCTAAAAGTGTTTTTGTAGCTTAAAATAAGTACGAAGAATTTATTAAAATCAAATAATGACCAGCGCTGTATTTTTTGACATACTTCTGTTGGTTTTATGAAACCCATTGTAACATCTGTTAATTCTGATTTTAAAATAGTTTTTAATGCAAAAATTTTACTGGTGCAGCAACAACCAACATAAAAATTATGTTATAGGAAATAACACAACAGTGGTCAAATACATATAATAATACTAATTCTAATACAGGCTGAAACATGTTTCTAAGAATGAGACAACTATGATAATACAATTTTTTAACAATATCACAGCGTTGGTTTTTCGTCTGTTGGTTCTTCTTTTATAGGATGATTACATTCCATTAATGCAGGATTTGCCACAGCAATTATATTATCTCCCCGTGAAGCTATTACCTATATTTGATCAAATTGAAAGCCAAATTAGCATTTACTAATTATTACTTATTTAACTTGATATCATTATATATATGTTTCTTCAGAAATTAGTAAATAATACGTATATCAATTTAAATAAAATTTGCTACCTTAAGATTGAAATCACTTTCCTTATCTGTATTATCTGCTTCAATTTCATTAGTGTCCTGTAAATAGGACCATTTGTCAACTTGAAATAATTAGTACACATACATTCGCAATTCATTTGCTTACGTGTATCGATGAAGACTCTTCATTTGAAAATGAAAGTTGACTGTCAGAGTCGCTAATCTCCTCGATACTCGCACTGAACATACCATTGTTATTCTTCTTCCTCCAAACTGGACTAAAACAATGCAAATGTCTGAACATCAATATATACTTGCAAAATTAATTTCTTTTAAATTATAAGTCAATAAAATATATATGTGATATTCAAGATTACAATCTATATAAAGTATTTTACAGTGCATTATCTACTTAATAATCCATTTGAGCTCAAAGTAATCACCTTGAAGATCTGTGTCTTCTAATTGTTGAGTTACCTACATCCATTTCAGGGCAACGTAGATCCAACTCCTCCTAGAACAGTGAACTGCTACAGACAGTAGAAGTGACAAATATAGCGTAGGAAATGAAAGCCAGAAAAAAGCTAATTATTATTATTACTATAGTTAATAACAATTACTCGATATAACTAATATAACAGGCATACACAACTCGTAAGGACGCCAGGAACAAAGCATAGAGTCCTAACAAGTGTGGAAGAAAATATTTGTATGAATTAATTCTGTTTTAGGTAGTAATTTAATTTTTAATATGTTAATCCATAAATTAAAAAAAATTCTTATTAAAAAAAAGCACCTTCTACTTAAGGAAAAACAGTTCCTGAGAAGAATTTTTTTATATATATGTACATTTATAAAATATTTAACGTTTTTTAAATACTTGTTAATTAACAAACATAAGTATACAAACATTTAGTACAAAAGCCATGCATGTTATGCAAAAGCTATACTTGACCTTTTCTGCTCGTGCTTCGCGCGTATATCAACGTAGTGGTAGTTTATGTGTTGCAATTGTTTACGTGCTGGGTGCATAGTTAGTTGTTAGCGCTCATGCGAGTGCAGCAGCTCATTAATATGCCAACGATTCCAGATCAAATCATAACTATGGAATTCCATCAAGGATTTTGTAACGTTTTTTTTTTAGGCTATATATACGATATTTTGTAATATTTAAAAAAATCGTCGATTTTATTTTTGTATAATCATTACTTAGTAATTTCTTTAATTACTGGTCATAAAAATTATAAATTGATTCAACTTATCTAATAATTAATATTATGTACGTTACCAAGGAAATTTTTTCATAATTTTTCTTATATTAAGTTGATTAAATTCTTTAATAAAAGTTTGTTTAGTGTAATTTTAAATGTAATGAAAATTTCTTGGTATCTAATTTTTATAATTATACCATATAATTGATGTATCACATAAGATATGTCGTATTCAATTTATATTAAAATCCGTGATTTTGTCCCAAGTTTATAATGATTCTGAACTGGAATCTGTATGTACATGGCTTATTATTATGGTCGAGGTGAGCTAACCTGCGTCGCATCTTCATTCTCACCCTCAAGCTCGAGCTTTTGTCGTTTTGTACGATCAGGTTCGTTTTCTTCGCCATTTTCACGTGGCCTTGACACGGATAAGCTAAAGCATTTTAATTATGAATATCATACTTTAATTGGCTTAAAGACTATATGTAGATTTGGCTAACCTTCTATGACACTGTGTAACTTAAAAGTCATCCCTATTTATATACAGCGTGTTCTGCTACTGTTTCTATATAATTTAAGGAGTGATTCTTGACGTCGAAATGAGACGAAAATCAAGAATAAAAGAATTGCGTTTTTGGTTTTATTTCTTAGTTATTGACAATAAAAAGTCGGCCAGAATATCCCTGCACGCGAGCAAACTTCCTTACACGAACGAAAGGAGGTCAGCCTAAGCAGCGGAGCACACAGAGATCCTCAATTCGATCGACATATGAGCTGCAGCTCATCTCGTATGAGTCGTAGAGAAGAAAACTATGGTATTCGGAGACGTAAACAACCCCGCGCGACCCTTCGCAAAAGAAATGGTAGTTTAAACATTCAACCTGCTTATTCGTGGAAATCCATAAGAATATATCGAAAACCTCACTATGAAATTTCCGAATGGAGAGTATTAATGTTTCCTCTAATCCTTTACTTCCGCGAGTGTCCACAGCAAAATCACACACGCACCGCGATTGCCCCAGCCGCGAGTGTCCACAAAAAATACAACAAATTACAATAGATCTTCGTTATGTCCTCTGTTTTCTTGTAAACAGATGCTGACTCTTCTCTTAAAATTTTACTGTATTGTGTTTTCATGTGCCCCAGTAAAAATCAAGAGGATTTAAATCTGGTGACGGAGCAGACCAAAACACAGGTCTTCTTCGAACGATCTACCATCCTGTTTCCAAAACAACTGGTCAACTGCTTTTGCAGTACACGCACTGTGCGCACTTCATGTACAATACACTCAAGTAAGACTCTAACTTAATATTTTCAGTTCTCTAAAAGTTCCCCTTCGAATGTCGGAATGATTTTGTTCTTCAAAAACTGTTCTAGTTTCTTGCTTCAAAATAGCTAAAACATGGCAATGTAGTGATGGAGAGTTCATTCAAAAAGAAAAATTTACGATACTCATTACCAATGCTTTCATTTTCTTTGTATAACTCGGAATTATTCAGGAACAGTTATGATATTTAAGAAGTTCTTTTTGAAAGCAAGGGTACGATATTGAGGAAGCGAAGAGGCTGTACATCAAATGTGTTTAAAAAAACCTATTTTACACAATCTTCAAATCTTATATAGCTAGAGATTTATTAGATATGCTCATTGGAAAAGTGGACTTTCTGTTTACTAGATGGGTTTCGGAAATATCTCAATTCTTCAAGCCTTATTGTCTTCGGTTTTTATGACCGTAACGTGTTTTAAACGTGGAAAAAAATTAGAAGAATGCTCCAAGAAAGCTCTAGTATAGAAAAGAAGCATAACTATCGCATTTATTATTTATTTTGAAGCAAATATTGTGACTATATTCGTGGAATAATATAAAATATTAATTTGATATTTTGTAGGAAGTGTTGAAAAACCGACTATAAGTTTTTTGGTAAATATTCACTTTTCATCACAAAATGTCAAAATAATATTTTAAAGTATTGTATGCAGTGTAGCAGTCTTTATATTGTAGCCACATTTATTATAGAATGTATATATTTGCAGAACTTTCGCATATATACTTTTGCTACGTTGCGGCGGATGGGAATAATGCAAAAGTACGACGTTTATACGCCGAAAAATATTCCAACAGGACTATACTCAGCGTACAGACATTTTGCAATATAGTTCAACGATTGTGGGACACCAGCACATTAAAACCTGTTCTATCTGGCATATGAATTCAGTACGACGACGCGGATCTGGGAGATAGAACACTGTACCGTATTCAACAAAATTCCAATTTGAGTACGAGGATTATTACTGTTGAAAAAGGTGTCAGCACCGTATGGTCAGTATTGAAGGGGGAAAATCTACACCCGTATAGCATCCAGAAAGTTCGACAGCTAAGAAAGGATGAGTAGGAAAGTCCAATGCGATTTCAATTTCCCCGCCAGAATATTATTTACTGACGAGGCAACGTTTAACAAATGTGCAATTACAAATATGTGTAACGAATATTTCAGGTCATAAGACAATCGCGGTGCGTGTATGATTTTGCTGTGGACACTCGCAGAGGCAAAGGATTAGAGGAAACATTAATCCCCTCTACTCGGAAATTTCTAGGGTGGCTTTTAATATGCTCTTATGGATTTCCACGAGTAAGCAGGTTTAATGTTTAATCTACTTTCTTCTTTTTCTTTTTTTTTTTGCGAAACGTCGCGTGGTGTTGTTTACGTCTCCGGATACCACGGTTAATTTATATGAGGTAAACTGTCGTTCATATGTCGACTGAATTGAGGATCACTGTGCGCCCCGCTGCTTAGGTTGACCTCCTTTCGTTCATGTAAGAAAGTTTGCTTGCATGCAGGGATATTTTGTCCGATTTTTGATTGTCAATAACTAAAAATTAAAACCGAAAACGTAATTTTTGTATTCTTGCTTTTCGTCTCATTTCGGCGTTAAGAATCACTCCTTAAATTATATAGGAATAGTAGCCGAACACCCTGTATATTTATACCTTTTAAATTAATATAGAAAGGATCTGTAACTAGAATTCTGGTTTTAAGAAGATAAACTTTATACATATGTGTATATTCGAAGAAATTAACAAAAAAAGGACAATCTTTTTCTAAGAAAATTCACGATACTTGTAGCTCTATTACCTATTGCCTCTTGTAATTCTATTACCTACATTAATCTTCAATATTTTCATTCTAAATACTTGTAATAGAGTTAATAATATTTTTATAGAAACTAAAGATACTTACTAATGATTTTTTGAATAATGATACCCAGAATCTCTCACAACGCGTCGGGCCAAAGGAAAAAGTTCATCTCTTCTAGTAAGAAGGGCAGGTACGAACCTGCAAATTTGTGCAGCAGCCTCATTTACTGACACTTCGTGCAATGTCAATGGTTTCTCCGGTTTCCTTTTACAGTCAAACCTTCCATAAATTGCTGCATATTTTCGAATTTCTTCCATTCTACGTGGATCACTATCAGGCATAGCCATTACCATCTACAAATAATACGATTACATAAAATTTATGGATCATTTTAAGCATGTACAAAAAGTGATATTTACTTCTAAATTTTTGCAAATTTTTTTCTTAACATTATGAGGTTTTGGATCAACGGGTCGAATAGTAGCGGCAAGTCTTTCAGCTGCCTCTGCAAGTCTTTGTATTTGAGATTGCAAAAGGGTTGGAGTAGGTTGCGTTGGACTCGCAGGCGCACCACCACCGCCACTAGGACTTGGTGTTGTACCACTACCACAGGATGACTCACATGTCCCTACCTGAAAGTAATGGTATTTCTCCAATAATTCATTTACACAGGATGTTCCGAAGTTATTAAAATGTTATTGACCAATCGAGTATGGAGAAATATGCATGTCTTTTGTCTGAAAATGTTTGTGCTATAATTGGTTTTGTTGTGTTTTATAATGATAAAGTTTTAAATATACAGATTTCAAACGCCCAGAGAAGACTAAGTCCGATCCAATTCATTATATATCGATAAAAATTTTTATATTACAGTATTTTATGTAGAAATTGAAGCAATCAAATATTTAAATAATTAAGTATTAAGGACAAAATATATCTTTAATATATGCTGCATCTATTGCTCATAAAACTGGAATAAGAGTAGCAATCTTTTTTTTATTTGAAGTATACCTGTAATATACCAGGACTGTGAGAAGTAGTATAAGGCAGAGGTGTATTGGGACTTGGACTTTGTCGAAATGTTGTTGAGGCCACTGGTGCTGTTACACTTGTAACGGATACAATAGGGCTAGTACTTCTACATGGTAATGGTGTTAGAGATACGTGCGACGAAACATATGGAGTAGGAGTTGCTGTTTGCGAAGTCGTTGTGAAACCTTGAAGATTTTGCACTTGCGGTCTCGGACTCACGCAGGGAAATCCTATGCCAGTAGGAGCTTTACACGTAGCCGTTGTTGGTACAACTGGTGTTTGGAAAAGTGCTATAACAGAATTTTGGTAACTCGATTAATTATTGAACTTCCTGACTTACCGTAACATTAATAATATCTATGTTTTGCAGAATGTAATATATTTTTATTTTTATGGTTTCTTTTTATACATATGTCCTTATTTTTGTAATTTTATCGTTTTCAAATATTTTGTATAATTGTTTGATAAAATGATTTAGTCAAATGTACGAAAAAATGATTTGATATTAAGGTACTTTACAAGGATTTGTGAGCCATTCCTGAAGAGCTTTTTGAAGTCTCCTGACGTGGAGAGGTTTGCTTGCCATACCAACGAGCGCCATAATTTCCAGAAATTCTTCTTCTCCAGCATCGCATAATTGTTGTACGTCGTCACCACCTAGAATAGTTTGTAAGAAATGGTTCGATCTCTTTAACACGAATTATTTTAAAAGGTTTCCACTATTATATGGTATTTTTTAATTCTTTCTTCAAAACGTTAAAGTTATCGAAAAGGAACTAGATATTTAAAAAAGAATTTCTTTACCCATTTCTAAAAGCGTGTCGTAGTAGCTCAACAGAGACGCACGTTGCATCACTCTGTACAGTTGTAGTTCCGCTTCATTTTGAGGTACGGACGTCTGCACCACTAAATGATTCACGTAAAAATTCATTAAAAGGAAACGTTCGAGTCGAGTAAAATTGAGACAATTCTGATTGTTTATAATATTGAACAATAAAATTCTAATAATAATCTAATAAATCATTAAACCATCTCATCTGTGATTTAAAATATCTTTAGAATGGCTAAGATTATTAGAATTTATAAATAAGACAAGTTTTAAATTTGGTCATCTAAAAGGACAGCTTACACCTGAAATCTTCAATCTCGATAGTTTTATGCTATAGTTGAATCAACAATTTTTCATTCTTTCCTATCGCCGATGATCCATACAAGCCTTTAATGTTATTATAAATAATAGAAGAAAAACAGTAATATACAACGGAAAGGATATTAAGAATATTTTCTGTAAAGTCTACAAAGAATATTCGGCATAATTCATATTCTTTTAATTGGATGCCTGATGATTCGTCGAAAAATAATTTCTCTGTATCTGGATATATTAGAGGGGTGAATTGTTGGTCGACTGATCGATCATTTGGTTGGTGAGTCCGGTTCGGCGAGTTGAGCTCACCTTTGCGGAGGAGAGCTCGCCTCGGACAGTATGCGGCAGACGGTCGAGCCGCCAGGGTGTCCGACTAGTTTCTTGCAAATTTCGAGGAACTGCGAGAAAAAGCGGCGTGCACACACGTACAGCGTATAAATTAATACCGGTACCGCTGGCATGGCATCGGACGCCGCTCTTGAAAGAGGGAAGGGAGGGGAACAGGAGAGAGAAAGAGTGGTGTGTCCCTCCAGAAAGAAAACCTGTGGTCTGGGTGCGACGAAGAGGAAAGGATAGAAATTAAAACAAAGGGAAGAAAGATGAAACGGAAGATGAACCGAGTACGAGAGGTAGAATGAGGAGGAGGAGGAGGAGGAGGAGGAGGAGGAGGAGGAGGAGGAAGAGGAGGAGGAGGGGGAGAGAAAAAGGGAGATATTTAAGGGATGAGAAGAGAGAAGGCAATGGAGAGAGGGAGAGAAAAAAAAGAGAGCGACAGGAAGCTAGAAGAAGAGAAGAAATGCAGAAGGAGATACGGAGCAATACGGTAGAGCCGGGCCCTGAAAAACCTGGCCGTCAGGTCTTATTACGAACCTAAGGCCCGGTCTCACGCTTATATACACCGACCGAGATACGAGTAAGTCCCTGACAGCAGCGGGGTGACTCGTTCCGCGAGATTTTTCTGACGTTGGCCCCTGCAGCCTCGGCTGAACCCACCAAAGGGATATGTGGATCTTTCTAATGAGGCGCCGATTTCTCACTCCCCCCGCGCGCCCTCTTACGTTTTTCGATGTGCTCACTTACAAAATGATCTGCGTAACGTACGGTGGTAGTAAATTATACGGTAAAAGTTCATTTATTTCAATATCGGTATAGATAAATGCATATCTACAATTTAGAGCTACATTTAATTATCCAATTGTCATAGTTCTGATTATGATGAAATATGGGAAATTTTGTTATTATTTCAATTGGTGCAAAAAAATGTTTCGAGAGTTTACTTTGAAATAATGTAAACTTTTTTATTCTTTCTAAAACTTCGAATCCCTTCTACATATCATTATATTCTCATATATAAGTCGAATAAGGTTTCATAAGGTAATGTAAAAGTTTCAACAATTTGGTGCCTTTAACATGTTTAATTGATATCATTTACTTTCTTTGGAACCTTAAATTTATGTAAGAGACAGAAGTCGGTTGTTATGGAAACTTGTTTGACTAAGAATCGAGAACGAAACTAGAAGTATAAGCAATATTTACATTAAAATGGTATAAAACTAAAAATTTATCGTTAAAATCTAATTGTAGAATTATAAGATATCTCGGGATATAAAACGTCATCGCACTGTCTGTTTATTATATTTTAATTTAGATTTCCTTTAAGTTTTCATTAACTTTTTCATCGTTCATGTAATTTTTGCCACTGCTTGCCTTTAGTTTTTAGCATTCCAACGTTCTGCCTGAATCCATATTGTTGAACGTCCACTTACAATCTTCTTTGTAATTATCTTCTTCGACAAGTACAATTATAACAAGATACCGATAACTTTCGTACAAAATAAATGGTCAGACGTGCTTTACAATTTCGAGTGTTTTATGGTCATTCGTTAATTAAACATGAGCGATTTTTGCAGCTGGGTTCGTTCAAATATTTATGAGTCTCTTGATGACACAGAAATCAAACAATAATGCCCATCAATGAGAGTAATTCATATATGATTTACTGTCCATAAAGTATCGAGAGTTATCCTTTAAAAAATCGAACAAATACAAAAAACCATAAAGCTTCTAATGGTAACTCCCGTTTCTCTTCGTTCCTTTTCAGCTTCTCTTATTAAGGAGTACCCAGAAAATATACGTGTCTCATAACTTTAATTTATCGGGACAAGTTGAATAAAAAAATCAATGATTTAAAAATAAATAATTGGCCAATATTAATTATCTAGCATTAATTCATGAATTGCTATTTTACCTTCCTACATGGCATTTTTTGGAAAAATAGATAGCATTACCTTGAAGGGACAAGTACTGGTCACCCATTACCAAATTTTTAAAATGTTTACTTATCTATCCTATTTCACTAGCCCTCTTCTTTAATACACGAATCCTATTTCGTTATTATTATTATTAATTCGCTAATATAAAAAAAAGTAATCTTCTTCTTTGACAGATTTCGATGTCCGTAATTACATTTATCAAAGAATATTTTTTCCACATTGTCATGACGCCTCACAAATCTTCCCATAGCATCGTAACGTAAATCAATATAAGACGAAACAGGTAAAAAATTCAATTTCCTTTGATTTTCGACCCAGGTCATTCTCATTGTAATCAGGCAATGGTGTGGTTCCTCTATCTAGGATCCTCTCACCTCGATCAAGTAGAGTAGCTATACCTCTGACCGACAGTCTAGGACTGGCAGTGCATTTACATAACAACTTTTTTGGCACAGGATAATCGTTTTTGTCGGTAGGAACACGTACGCGAGTCGGAGGCAGAGTCGTCACGGCATAGCATCCAATACTGCGCACCAGGGACGCGCTAAGAAAAACCTGATCCTACCGTGGCCTCCTCAGCCTCCCTGGGAACGATGCGTGCTTGTTGTCTCTTCGCCACCACCGACTTTTCTTCTTTATGCCCACTGTTCACCATCGTTTCGTTGCTTTTCAGCCAACAATTTGTGGATCACACTGTGTTGTTCTGCTATCTTTAGGATTCGCTTCGTCGTTTCTTCTTTTTCCATTCCTTTGTTTCCATTTTTATTGTTTCTGCTAGTTTATCATTAGAATTCACCTAGGAATCGTAATTAAATTCGATTCACTATTGGAGTGCTTGGGAGTCGAAATATGATATTAAAGTTATTAGGAATATTTAAGAAAAGATTATCAATAGACTGCGGATATTTATGCAGATTCAAATTTTTACGAATATAGTTAAAGAAAGAGAAGTTATACAAAGATTTTTTTACTTGCTATATAAATATCATATTTTGGATATGTTATATTTGTTTTTGCGTTGTCAAATTTCCTATAAGTGCATGAAAACTCACAGCCCACTTATAAATACATGCGTACTGTCATTATGTCACTTGCTCTGAAGCTATAAACTTTTAGCGAGTTCATATTAATTTGAGATTAAAGAGTTTGTTACTCGTATCAATTTTTAAAAATTAGTTCTTACTTCGATAAATAGATGAGCAAATGAATAGATATATAAATCCAGATAAACCAACCTAGGCCATCTTAAAACAATTCTCGTTGATTTTCTCTTTTTCTAATCCCTTTGCACAATCGAATCAATAACAAAACCCATTCCTGTATATTGTATATTCAAGAGAGATCAGAAGACAATCTCGAAAGTCTTCATCGATTTGTGTGGCCATTGCAAAAGTGTGTGACGTGGAAAAGAGGAAGAAGCGACGAGATTTCCTCTGGGAGCACCATCAAACGCTTCAAGAAGAATCGATAAATTCTCTAACGTAATGGATAAGGACTCACAGGAGACGGAGAAACATGATGATGCTGAGGAATGGGGAGGGATTAAGAAAATAGCCCTTGGATGGAATATACAGTTTGAGCGAACAGAGGTGAGATTCTTGACGTGCATGCCCCATTATTCTATTATATCGTACATACATCATTATATCGTAAAGCATTGTAACATGATAAAATTGACTTTTAAGAATTAATCTGGAATAACAAAATTGGGATCTGTAAGTGTCAAATGTTATGGAATAATTTCATTATTTGCGAAGTTTTTTATCCTAGAATTCTACAATATCTAAACTAGGTTTTATTATTTGTGAAATTCATTATCCTAACATTCTACCACCTCTACCATCTCTAGACTAGATTAGATAAAATATTTGATCCTAATATAAATGTGATAAGTGCTTAAATAAACAATATAAAATTGTAAGCTCTATACGTTGATAGGATAACATGTACCGTTTTTGATTATTAATATGTCATTAATCTATATTCTTGTCATATGTTGTTCCTATAAATCGACTAAAGTTTTTAAATGCTTTCCATTACTTCTCGTCATTGATTATTCCTTCTAATTAATTACGATTACAAATAATGCCAATGATCTCGCATAACGATGAACTAATCGACAGTTGAGATCTTCCATTTTTTGATTGAAACCATCTAAGCCATCCCAAAAACTTCACTTTTGCTTGATCGAGCTCTACGCACAAAAGAAGAACGAGGAAGAGAAGAACTGAAGAAAAATAAAAAGAAGAAGAGAATGAAGAAGAGAAACTAGGAGGGGCTAGGCAAAGAAAGAGGTAGAAGCGGGTTAGAAGCAGCCATCAGCAGATGAGGGGGGTGGTCCAGGGTAAAAGACGTTCGGTTGGACGTGGTAAAGAGAAGAGAGACGAGGGTGAGAGCGAACGAGTGCTATAGCTTCTTTGTTCGATAGCTCACGGTGCGGACGCTCTTCCGATGCTACGCAAAAACGAGTCTAGTTTCTTAGAAGCGGCCGTTCTCGCGCGGCACCACACCAATGCCAGTGGAAGAAGCAGTGGCGGCGGCGGCAGCGCGGCGCGGCGGCAGCAGCAGCAGCAGCAGTAGCAGCAGCGGTTAGTATTTCGCTTTTTACTGGCATTGTAATCAAGGAAGGGTTAGGTGGGTTTTTGTCTAGTGCCTCTGCCGCCGCTTGGACAAAACACCGGACAGATGGACTGAGTCGCCGTTTCGATCCCCCTACCTTACCTTTCTGTCCCTTTCTCACTCTTCCCTTCTCACTTTATCTAGTTCGTGCTAAAGCTTTTCCTCCTGTCTCTGTTCTTCTTCTTCTTGTTCTTCTTCTTCATAGTCTCTCCCCTTGGTTTCTTGGTTATCCCTCTTGGCTATCTCTATCTCACCGAACAGCCCCTCTTTTTATCTTTCTAATCTGCTAGTCTTCGTGCACCACCCTTTCTTCATTCTTCCTTCTTCTTCATCTTCGTTGGGGCTATATCTGCCAGTTTTACCTTACCGTTTTCGTTCCCTACAGTTGCCCTTCTCAGCTCCTCCCCCCGATACATACAAGCACCAGGCATCGAGCTTCTCTTCTAGGATACTATTTTACTTATCCCCACTTTTTACCTACCCTCTCCTACAGCCGACCAATGGTTAACTCCCCTTCGACGAGCAGGAAGGAAAAAACTAATTTGCTGGTCAACGATCAGGCAACCAGAGAGAGGGAGATGATGCCAGGGGAAAGGACATATAGAATATAGAAGATCTTTTAACGAGGGAAACGAACGATTTCTTCGGCTTAAGTGTTGTGTTTGGTTGTTAAGTTACGTATGGATTTTTTACTTTTGACGTTGTCTTAGTTTTTAATTGGGAAAGTTCTTGTGACCGTCGATTGGGCAAATACATTAGTTATAAAAATATTCCTCTCTTGTCCAATAATTTAGCGAAATTTTTATGATTATTGGTTGCAGTAATAACTAACAATGACTTTTCCTCCAACTTGAACTTATATAATCAGCACTCTATCCTATATAATTTATTCAACCCATTCATTAGCAGAAGTTTCGACCATAGGCATTGAAAGGTCCCTGTGACATTTAAAAATGAGGGGTAGAGCACCGTATATGTCGAAGGAGGCAGGATTAGAAAACATATTGTAAATCGGTATTTTCGGGGGTAGCAATACCTCGGTCGAATTGAGTTGATTGGTTGGGTATCGTTTTTAAGCTCGCAGGGTGGGGCCTGAATTCCATCCTTCTTGCAATGGCCAACCTCCGTCGCTTTTCCATCCCCTACTGTTTAAAGCTTCTCTCCCTCCCTTAGGTGCATTTTAAAGTATGGTCGACTGATTTTGTGCCCGCATGCCGCGCCATCGAGAAAAAACTGGCAGTCCGTTAAAATTGCAAAACATCACGACACGTAATCTTTATTTGGTGGCGGCACGAAGCGGGATGAAATCTCCTCGTCGTCGCTGGGAACGGTTAAGCTGTCGAGTACGATATGCTATTTAACGTGTTTCATTGTCATTATTAACCCTTCCATGGTGCGTTCAAAGTATTTAAATTAATTTGTATACTTTTATACAATTACTATAAAAATATATTATATTAAAGTAAATATATTCGATGTATTCAGTAATACTATAAAATTAGATATATTTAATAATAAAGTTAACTGCTATATAGTTTTAACTATTAATTAACTAATATAACTTAATATAAAATTTTTGTATTATATTGCAGAATCATTTGCAGAATCACTTTATTAAATGTTAGATAAAAAATTGTTAAAATTATTGTAATATCAATGTTTATTATTCACAATCTAATAATATTAGTACACGGTAGAATTTGGAAGAAGCTAATATTTCAGAAAAAGTGTATCAAAACCAAAAATAAACATTCACCAAGGTTTGAATAATGTAAAAAGGAATGAAAGGAAATATGAAAAAAGCGAATTATAAAAACAGCTGTGACGTATGCTCGCATCGTATGTGTTGAAAAAAGCAAAGAAACTCAAAATGAAATATGCAAAAAGTTAAATGATTAATGTAAATTAGTAGAATATGTTTTTAAAGGACTTAGTTTCAACATCATATATTGTTGGAAAGATTTTGGTATTAATAAAAGTAACTGCACTCAGCTATTAAGAACATATATATTGATAGCTAATTATCACAAAAAAATGTATACGATAAACATGAAATTTATTTTCTTTTCTTGCAACATAGGTAATTAAAGATTCATCCAGTCGAACAACTTTATCGCTCGTAAATGTACCCGATACTTAAAAGACACTCAATATACTATGTAAATTAGCTAAATTCGATAAATATATTGGTCTAATAAATATACGATTTGTTTTTTAATCTATACATTTACATTCACAATATCCTTAATTTATTCTCAGAAGCACTATTGAATCTCTGATATATTTATGATTATTTGAATATATTTAGCGTAGTAGTCATGACTAAAAATTAAAAAGAATACTAAAAGTACATATGCGTGCAAATATTAACCGTTTTTTAACAGACGTTTGATAGTGAAATGAATAAAATAACAATTGTATCTGACGATTCGAAAAATTCTGGTTTGATGCATTTCTTTGACTTGGCAGAAAGTAACCGGAACGGAAAAGAAGATACTTAATCTAAGTTTCTGTTCGGAGAAACGATGACGCGGCCGCGTAGTATGGTGCAAAAATAGACAATCCCGACCAAGAAATAAAATGCAGAAACTCACGGTGAACAAAATGAAAGAGTTCGGAGGTCGACCAAAAAGATCGGCGTCCACGTAGCGAAAACAGATTGGATAAAAAGTCGTGCGACAGGCTTCCACCGAATAAACAGGATAAATCTGGATTCCTTCGCAAATAGCGATGAGTTTAGCGATATACTTGCATGATAATCGTTTTTGCACCATATCCTTCTACCTGAATGCAACCCAACTAACTGAATCGACATTGTGAATGCAACTGACCGAACGTTTTAGTAATACATAATAAAGAGCATCTATACCTAATTTGTTCTAATTATTGCACGTGGGTAGACAAAATATTCACAATATTCAAAGCAATTAATTTTAAAAAGATTGAATCTTTTTTAAACAGATCGAAAAACTTATTATATTATAATCAATAAAAGTATAATTATTCGTAACTATTTATTTAACTTAATAAGTAAAGAA
The DNA here is from genome assembly GCF_014825855.1 of Bombus pyrosoma. Classification (NCBI taxonomy): domain Eukaryota; kingdom Metazoa; phylum Arthropoda; class Insecta; order Hymenoptera; family Apidae; genus Bombus; species Bombus pyrosoma. The sequence goes on along the minus strand of NC_057778.1, from coordinate 14,121,348 downwards.
GTATGAATGTTTTTCTGTGAATAAAATAATAAGAGAATAAATGAGTTGTTTAGCAAAAGATTTTAAAGGATGGGAAAGATATACTTAAAAGAATCAAATGAAAATCTGTTTAGAAATAGTTATAATTATAGAAATGCAATATTTGTAGAAACGGATAAAAAACAATTGGGTTTGATTAATGACAAAAGATTATCTGTTTCATGTCTCATTAATATTTGTGATATTGTCTGTGAAAATTTTTATGAAAATAAGTAAAATATTTAATTTGGACTAACCAAATTTTTTGGATAATAATTAAATATTTTAAATCAATGAATATTGTTAATATTTTCTAATATTATAATATCAATATATCATTAAAAGACAAATATGCACATAAATGAAACAATGAAATTAATCTTTAATACAAATATAAAAGAATGTAAATATTAAAAAATAATGTCAATTTAATTAGAACATTCGCTTTCTATTTATTCAAAGATAATATAAAAAATGTCTAAATCTCATAAACCTTGGAAGAAACGTTCCCACGGACATCCTGTGAATATAGAATTTTTTTAGTAAGTTTTTTCTTAGGCCCAGTGAAGACGAGGCAAAGGGTTATAAGCAAAACATCAAGGGCTAATTTTTTTTTAAATGAGAGCGTTCGCCACTTTTTGGTCATATGCATACAACCTTCGCACGCAACATTTCAACTTCTGGTCTTTCTTTTACCTCACATTTACATTACTTTTTCGCTAGACAATGTAATGTTATCAATAAAAAATTAGGATATCATAGAGATTGTATTGTAATGAAAAATTGTGCGATTTTAGATAACATTGTTAAGTTACGTTATCTTTGAGTATGCTGAATTGAAATCATATTAAATGTTTGAATTAAAATTATGTTTATATTATCTCAGACTAGATCAAGAAAGAATTATTGCAAATGGTGAAACGACCATCATAATCTTTTGACCTGTATTCCATTGACGTGACTTTTCTAAAATAAGTGGTAAAACATATATCGTATTTTTATAAAGTAAATTAACTCAAGTAGTCAAATAATTTGTTCTAACAATCATAAAAAGTCGTACACATACGAAAAGATGTAATAATAACAACAATAACAATGTTACTTCTCTCGCTAAAAAAGAACCAACTAAAAAAGTAGAAAAAAGGCAACTTTACGGTTTTCCCGTGTTCATCCAACTTCAACAACATTCCAGCCGCAACGTAACACGTCGTCCAACAAAAAGAAAGACGAGCAAACGAACCAAGTGTACGCGTTCGTATACGTATATGTACGTTTCCCGCTACCCAGCCGCTCTTCTTCACCCTTGGATCGCAAGGTTGAAGACTGATAAAAACCCAGCAGAAAAACTTCTCTATCATAGGGTTGGAGGGGGGTACCAACGGGGCTGAGGGTGGAGGGAAAAGTGGTGGAAGCAAAAACAGCCTGAGAAAAGAAGAGATCAGATAGAACGTCGAGGAACCCACGGGAAAGAAAGACGGAGCACACGGTTCCAATAGAAGAGAAGAGGAAGAGACAAAGAATTCTTTCCGAGCTATTTGTTTTTTTTCCTTCGTTTTCTGCCTCGTTCTTCTGGGTTAGGCTTCTTCCGAGTTTTTTTTTTTATGCCGTCGGACTGATGGAAAGGGTGACGATATGCATATGTTTGAGGCGGAGGGCTGGACCAGTGAGTCCGGTTGTATCACTCGGGAGGATCAACGTATATTTGTATATATTTTATTCTAGTTAGGTTCTTCATGGGAGTGTTAGATCGACAGGTAAGGCAAGGGCGCGACCGCGCATCGCTTTTCGGGATTAAATCTTTTAGAACAAGAAGGGAGAAAAAAACGGAAGAGTATGGGGATAGGAGTACGAGAGAAAATAAGAGGGATTTAAGCGTACCCCTCACGATGGTAGACTGAAGAATTTCTTGCCTGTTAATTTATTCGCGAACGAGATAAAGGTCGGATGGATTCCTTCCTTGTGGGAATATTCTGGATATGTACTTCGTTCTTATGAAGGACCGAATGGCTTATGAGTTTCGATAAACAAACCATTTTCCAAGCAATTGATCGTCTTTGGATAGAAAGGAATATTTCTTAATCCTTGACTGCTATGATGAAATGAAAATAAATTTCTAGCAAGGCTTTGAGGTATAATCGAATGTAAAACGTAAATATGAATCTTTCTAGGCAAAAATTGGGACTCAGTCTAATTAAAAATTACCGAGCGTGTCGCACTTGGATACCATCTGTAAAACATCTTAAGTATTTCAAAATCCAATATTAACATTTAAGAATTAAGTTCGACTTAAAAACGGAAATTTTTGTACGCTATATAACTAGATATGATACTAATTTTATCAAGTGTTCAACTAAATATGTCAATGACTGTATTATAGAGATAGTGAATTACTATATGGAAACTGATAAATGTATCGTTAAAGAAAAAAGGTTTCATATATTTTATATCATACTCGGTATAATAGGAATTCGTTTCTAGCATTTTAAATGTCTGATCAATATAAATATTAGCAACGTATACGCAGCTGCTTATTCTAACGAGCTCTTTCATTCCGTTTGTGTACTCTGCACGCCTTCTGAACGAGTTTTCTGTGCATACCTCTGTTCCCGACGTTAAAGAGATGCCTGAATGTAATCTGAATACGATCAAGAAATTGTGCGATCCGTGGGTGGATGCACTCGAATGCGGGTTAATTCGACAAACCGGAACGAGAACTAGAGCGATTTGTGAAGATACGGTGATATAAAAGAATATAACCCTTTTTTCTGTGCAATCCTTTGAAAATGGAAATTATGTTAATGAAAATTTAAACAAGAAAGGTAATAAAAAATTAGAAGATAGAATTGAAAGTGTCATTTTAATGATTCTTATTTATAGCGAATTTTAATCTTTCAATTTTCTAATACAAATTTGAAATTTAATATTTTAATACGAAATGAAAGTAATAAATGCAAGTATGTATATCTTTTCATCTGCGATTATGAATATTAATTAAAAATAATAATCATCTTTTACAACACTGGGAATTATACAAAAATAATATTATTATCCCAAAAATAAAATTACTTAATCGATCTTAATTTTTCAATCATCGATTAATATTTATATCTGCTTGCTTGAATATGAAGCAGTTAGGTGCAATTAAAACATCGAAGTTTTCTTTTACGACCGATATGAGAAATTATTAAATTTTATTTCCGCAATTGTTAATTGAAGGACACTATATATGCACGATATGGTATCAAAGGGATAAAATTAAACATGTTTTGTTTATGATACAAAGAAAGGAGATAATCGTAAAATAAGAAAATGGGCAGATTTGGGAATGCGAGCCATGGCTGCTATCGTAAAGACGTTTAATTTGAAAAAAAATTCTTAGCTCGATAAGTTCTAAGTAAGCGCGGGAATCCGGCAAACTTGCCGCAAGAAGTTGAAGATTTTTTGTTAAATTGCATAGCGACAGAGCAGTGAGCAAGTGACTGTTTTTACACGCGTTTCGGCCTCAAATTTATAGCGCGCCAAATTATCCCGGTGTTTCGAATAGGCCGCGACAGGCATGCTAATTCTAAGCAAACGGTCATTCAATTCGTTTGAAATTAAAACACGAAAACGTAGCGTCCCGTTCCTTCCATTACTTCGATAGGACAGAAAACTAAATAGTAAAAAATATAGAAATAGAAAACAACTTAGGTTAAATCTAAAAACAAAAGACAGACTTAGCCTTTCTATTTCTCGAGAATTATAAATCGTTCGTACGACGAAAAAGGTAACTATGTATGTACTGTGGGACCTCCAGTATGCGAAGATTTACTGCTTAAATGTTCTATTACTATTATGCGGGCAATGTGTATTTCTCTCCTCCAATAGTGCTTTATTATCAAAATAAATGTGGACGTGTTGTACATCAATAGCAAAAATTAACAAAATTAATTAATAAATAGTTAAAATTTATAAAAATTATTGTCCCATTAAAAAATTTAAACAATAAAAAATTCATATTACTATTATTATTATTATTATTACTATTACTATTGCTATTACTATTACATTTACTATTGTAAGAAAAACCAAACTACATATTATAGTATAGTTAATAAAAAAGTTAAATGTTCTTTTCTTGTCCAAAAATCTTTACGCCTTTCGATCACTGCTTTAGCCAATTTTGATTTTTCACTCTTTATGAGAATAACAAGTGTTCTAGAATTAAAGACACATAAATAATTAAAAAATATTACATTTACATTATACCTTACTCTTTGCAATTGTTCTTGCATTATTCTTTTTGAAATATCAGATAGTAATTACGAAGGAATACAAATATTTAGTAGAATATTACACACATTATTATATATATCGAATAACAATCTGAAGAGTTCGAAGATTTCTCAAAGATGAAAATTAAAACTTCCTCATGCAAACAATCATATCTTTCCATTAACTGAAATACTAGAAGTTCTTCAAAATACAAGCATCGCAGAAGCAAATAGAGACCAATTCTTTCTCCTCTAATTTCATATTTAGGAATTACTAAGCAATTTCTAATGCGTAAGACTGATTCGATTCGTATAATAATTCTCTTCGATGTTTCGACACGAGGCAAGATAAGGGAGGGAAAAAATGGAGCAAAAGAAGCAGAAATTGAGAAAAAGGCAGAGGAAGGTAAGAAAAAGAGGAAGAGAAAGGGAGTGGAAAAAGAAGGAGCAGCCATTTGCAGCCAGTGGACCAACTGCCGTCTTCGAGAGATATCCTCTCTCGCAATTTCAACTTTCGGAGAAACGTCAGGCAAAACCGCGAAACCAGCGCTTTTTTACCATTTAGTCTGCAATGGTCAACTCAGCGCTCGCGATCGCCTTCTATACTGTTATATCCTCCTCCGTTGGCTGTTTCGTCTTGTAAGAAACTGACAAAAACCGTTCTCGCAATAGTTGCTCACCAATGGCGGAAGAAAAAGCGTCTTTTTGCACGGCGCGACGCTTTTTGTCCGCTTCCTGAGTCATGCCTCTTCCTACCCAGAGTAGACAAAGCACATACACTATGCGCGTAACTGTGTATCTTTGCGCTCTGTATACGTGTATCTCACAGATCGTAAAAATGGAACTTTTTCAGCGAGGAAATTGAGATATATAATATCAGGTTAGGCAAGGGATAAATAATTGTAACGATCGAGATACTGTTGGGTTATTACGACGATAGACGTTCGTTTTTGTAATATCCGTAATTATAATTAATAATAATCGTATTTTGTGGTGAGTTGCAGTAGATTGTACAAAATTAATTTCTGAAATAATTTAGGGATTTTGCAATATGAATGATGAGGTTTGCTCTTGGTATGTATTAGGGAAGTTAATTATAATGACTTGAGGGATACTAATATAAATACTTACATGTGTAATATTTTTATTAGAGAAATAAGAAATAATTACTCTTTTTTATCAATAATTATTAATTAATTAATGCCTTTGAAAAATTCGTTACTTCAAGAGTAACAAGACTTTTTTTTAAAAGAAATAAGTAAACGGCGAAAAGAAATAAAAATTGAAATAGATAAAAATGCATGAATACTAATGAATATTTTTGTTATTAAACGATGACGAAAAAGTCAAATTTACATGAATTATAAAGATTTAAAAGTGCAATGATTTATCGGCCATTTATTTAACAATAACATATTAATGCGTTATGTTTGAATAAATTAATGCAATTTGTTTTGATAAATCAGTAAAAGCCAATTTTTAAAAAATCTTTGTTTCGGTATTTAAAAAAATATTAAGATTATGTTTAAAAATTTGCTACTTATAATTAATATTTACGAAGCAATCATTCAGGCATGTCAAGCTATTGATACCAAACACTATAATACTGTAAGAATACTATTTACGACAGTGATTAAAGTAACTGTGTATTAATATAAATAAAATAGTATTTGTGCAATATCTCGGCACTCGAATTTAAAAAATGGTTAAATTATGACATAAATTACAGAGATAGTACGGCATCAGAAGTTAATTGAAACCGATGCGATCATTTTCTTAATCATCAATTTTGTCCAAACATGTTACGAGCAAGAATTTAAATTTACTACCATTTTTCTACTTCAGGAGAAAAAGAAGATAACCTTACAGAAAAACAATTAGGAATGAACATTAACCTCTGTCAATATTTGCATAAAAACCTAAGCACGTACCAATAAATCTATTTAAGTACATAAGCTTGTAATATCATAATCTCTGAAAAACTATGAAACATTTGACATTTAAACACATAAAAACCATAAATTTAATATAGCTAGAAACTTACGCGTGCCGTTGATGTTTCTGCTGAGTATCTTGGGCACAGCAGCGGTGACACCGGAAACGGATGGAACAGTAGGGACAGTAGGGATAGTGGACAGCACGGCAGCAGGCTGTTGATGCTTAGTTGGCGGGCTCGCCACCACGACCACGGGATTCTGTATGGTACAAGTGGCCGAAGTCAGAGCACCAGAACCACCGACACCAGTAGCCGTGTTGGTCGGCGCCGATGCCACTGGAGAAGATGTACCAATACCGCAGCTTGTTGTTACCGCCGCTGTCGTCTCCTCCGGCGTAGGTCCAAGCACACGATTCTCCATTTTCAACTGTTAACTCCACTTTCCGTTCTTTCCTCCCCAAGAGGATCGCACCGAGGCGTTACCTCCCACGATACTCACTCACTGCACTCGAGCAACAATGTTTGACGCATTCGAAAGTATCGAAAGATGTATACATTTATGTTATCATTACACCTCCAGCACGAGGAACACCTCATAAGACAATGTTAGTGAGATTTGTTCGAACAAGTTGAATGATTATATTTTAACATCATTGACTGATAGGCCGGTGAAAGTGTAATAGAACGATTAAATAAAATAGCGAGGACACCGAATGATTGAGATAATGAAGATACCGGTAAAAGTGTAAAGAAATATTAACAACTAAATATGAAAACCATTTTTAATATCTAAAAAGTAAAAAAAAGAAAAAAAGGAATATAAGTTGTACTCTTATAAGCATCGATGGAATTGGTGGCACTTGGAACGCGTGTGAGTGTAATCGTGCAAATCAGTCTAATACAGTAACTTTCTATGGAACAGTTATTTGTTAGATATTCATCTCCTTCAGAAGCACCGATAGTCTTTTTTTAATGCAATTGTGTAAACTTATCGAATACGTGTGTGTATGTGTTCTTGAATTAGTATTATTGTTAACCAAGAGAAACAAATAAAATAAAGAAGATCGTGCTAACACTTTGAAAAGCAGCAGCGAGACACTTAGAACGATGACGCAGTGCACATTGCCGGCCATCGAGTGATTCCACTACGTGTCTGTGCTATGCCCCCTCTACTCAACTACACAACGTGCAATATTACCCCCACCACTGCCATATTCACGTGCGGTTATCCCTTCCTTCAACGATTCCCCCACCATCTTGAGACAATGAGAAACGATGGACACTACTGCGTTAACCAAAGTACGTAAATCTCGAATTCTTCCGCTTCCCAATTTCCACATTAAGGTAAATAATAAATACACTTGTCTTTTTGAGCATCCGATTTATATTTCACTTAAATCTAATGTTCTGTTTCGTTCAATGAATTGCAGGCTATCGGATGTGACAAGTAGAGTTAAGAGTTTGTAAAAGTATTAGTTGCGAATGATTATAAGTAAGAATAACGCGCGAAATATTAGTTCTCGCGCGTTTGAAAGGTATATTATTTCTTTCATTTGAGGTTAAAATATTATATTGACTTGTTCAAGTAACTAATTCTATTGCTGAGAATAATTATAAAGAAAGTTGTCAGATAACAATTTAATAAGATATATCAACAGATAAAGTGTTGAAAATTTGACATTTCATAATACATTAAACTGTTGAATTACTTCTTTTTTATAACAATCAGTATTAGAACTTAGAAACAACAAATACTCTCAACTTTTAATAAATCCATATTTTCGGTGTATTGTATTGTGTTTTTAAAATAAATACACAGTATTTTTCTGAATTAAAATTTGTTGAAAGAACTCATTTTGTTCAACAAAAGCTTAACGCTAATAAAACATGGAATTATTGGAAAACATTAATTCAGTTTTTATTTCAATATTTACTATTATAATCTAATTAACCTTCTACTTACGCGAATTTTCATAGATTTTTCTTAAATTCCCAGGACGTTGAATGAATAATATTCGTGATAGTTTAAAAAATCATCCAACGATGGAATATCGTAACATCCTTCACCCACCCCATCGGCTAGTTTTATCATTTTCTCTACATAGGTAACTACAAGCTATCTGTATATGTAGAACATATATGCCCCTCCTTAGACTATGATGCTGATGCAAAAAATGTCTCCCTACCATCCCTACTATCTTCACTGTCCTGGTAAACGAGTGGTGGTAAAAGAGACAGAAAGAAGATGCGTTGTAAAAAGCTATCTTACCGCCCCTCGACCTATGCAGCCCCTAGAAGGAACGTACGACCTCTTTACCATTGGTCCGCAGACAGTCAACATTTTTGCAAGTTATCTCTTACAATCCCTCGAATTATCCATAAAATTCGACTAAATTTTTGCTAATTTATTTGACGAGAAAAAGGGGGAAAATTCTGAAGGAATAGTGGTTCCGCGTAGAGGTAAAAATTAATGGATTCATACTTTTTATTACTTTTTCGTTTTGCTTAATTAGTAATGCGAATTAAGAATATAATAGAATAAAGTTATTTGTAATTAGTTAAATAATATAACAACAATATACATAAGAAATGATATTAATAAATAAAAATAAGCGATAAAGGATAAAATTAAAGATTGGGAAAATGAATTATATTTACAATTAATTTTCTTATTAATATCAGATCTTGATATCATCTTCCTAGATAACTAAAAGTGCTCTACTTTATCACTACTAAAAATAGGACAAAAAATGAATAAGTAGAAAAAGCATCAAAATATATCAATTACGTGTACAATTTATTTTCTTACCATTACCATTTCTCACGATGGCGGTGGATGATTCTGAATTTTTTGCTTGCCATCATAGTTCTTTTACTAGTCTAGTCTGCTACTCTTGCTTCTGCCAGCCTTATTTTTACACCCGTCCACCCACTACTATTATCACCGCCCTCCCTGTTCCCCCCGCCATACTATTCCCACTCCATTGGCCTACCTTTACCGCACCAGTGGAAATAGAGGGAAAGATTTTTATTCTCGTAAATGGAAAAACCAGGCTGGAGAGGGAGGTTTTGCTAGTCAACCGCTGCTGCGAGCGAAATTTTTTGCTTCGCCCCTCGTCGTCGACAAGCTCGTCGAAGGGTACGTTAGGAGACGAGGTTGAGGGGTCTGTTGAAGTTTATCTTGCAGATAGATTATATTGTTCGTCTGGATTCTTATCTAATAAAGATTTGTTTATTAAATTATGCGCCAATTACACATTAAATGATCACATTAGTAATATAAAAACTTGAATATTTTTAACAATGAAATAGGGAGATTTTTGTTAAATAGTGGTTAAAGTAATTAGTTATAATTAATAGTAGTTAAATAGTTATATAAAATGAAGAAATATGTAGTAAATATCTTATCCTTCTAAATTCAATTTATAAATTCTACTATGCAGTATATATATGCTCCTCTATGTTTAATGCTCTATTTTTCCTAACAATATGAGTTGAAAAAAAAAATATTAACATTTGATTTATCGATCACCGACATAGCTCCTTGGATACGCGTCATATGCAAATTTCTGAAGCCTGAGAAATAATTCAGGAGGGGTTTGAACAGACGGTGGTCAGCTTTTTTTAGTCGGAACCTCTTGTTCCCAACTCGGAAGAAAATAACAAAAAATATTGAGTTACGCGTTCCCTCGACGATGAAACTCGTGAGACTTTCAACCGTGAGACTCTATCAAGGTGCATCATTCATTTAACCCATTAATTTCTTCAATATTAAAAATTTAGGGAATAAAAAACATAAAAAATTTTCTTCTTCATCGTTATAAAATATATTGATTAAATATATATTCTGTAACAATGAGAAATTTTTAGTTTGTTTACTGGTTTTGTAAAGTTTTATATAGATTATAATATTCAAGAACGTTTGCAATATAAAACTGTATCCAATCCAAAAAATTCTTCTGAAGATGAAAGTTTTCTTTCTTATTAAAAGAAATATATAGAATGTACAGTATTGTGGAGAAAGAAGTAATTAGGTATGGTTAAAACAATGCAATCTTTTTTTAACATTTATAATTCTACTATTCTACGTACTTTATAAATGCGAGGGGCAGTAAAATTAATAATTAATTAATTAAAAATTAATACATTAAAATATTAGTTAATGGCTAATGGTTAAAAACTAATTGAACATTGACAATATTTATCGAATATATAGGTCGCCTTAATGCTATACATAGTTGTTACACTGTTTTCAAAAGAGAATACTCTCGCGTTGTTACTTGTAGATTGATATACACATATATAGCACATTATTGATTATTCATCAACCCTTCATAAATTCTCGTCAATATAAATGCATAAGATTATGCTAATAAAAATGACATATTAAAATTACCAAATATTTAAAATAAATATCGAATTTCGAAATAAATTGATAACTTATATTACCCTCATACAAAACTTTCTAGGAACTCGCGAACACTTATATGCGTAAATTAGTACTATATGCAAGTATTTTAAAACATTCGATCGTTTATACGCATTTATGCAAAACATTCATTGAATTAAAAAGTAAAAAAATCGTAGCAAGTACACAAATAGATGGAAGCAGCGTAAGATCACACACAACCATATTCGTACCACACTTGATTACCCACTTTTGAATCTTTGTCTACAGGAGTTTCTATAATTGTTTCTTCTTGCCCTACATCCTTCATTCCACTATTGTTAAGATTGTTTGATTCGTTTATAACTGCTGATACTTTATTGTATATCAGAACCGGACGTGGTTCTACTTGCACTTCCGACCGCGAAGTTTGTTCCAATAATATAGACCGTCTATCATCTCCCTGATCCTGTAATATTTATTTCAGATGTCCGAAAAATATTCCACTAGAATTAAAAGATAAAAAGATCATAGAATTGTAAATTAATAAATTCATACTGGTACGGTAGTTGATGGTGGTGGAGAATCATCAGTGTAATACACTGTTCTTCTAGTCCCTGGATGACCAAGACATAATGTATCTGATCCAAGAGCTCTAGTTGATTCTTTAATTGATTTCATAGAATTCTTTTATTAATATTCTTTTATTTTTAACTTATACCTTTCCAATAAGATCATATTTACCTGCTAAACGGTGATCTTCTGTACTAGCGTCAGAGTCATTTCCACCAGATTCTGATTCATAAGATTTTCCTTCTGAGTTTTTGAAATCTTCCGCCCAAGATCGTCGATTCTAATTTATGCAGAATTTAAATATAAAATTTATAACATTCATTTGTTTTTGTATTAGATGTTTTTGTATCAATTTGCTTACCTTATTGAGAAACTCAGATCCAACTTTTCGAACTCTTCGAACGAAATTAGCTCCAAATCCTTTTCTTCAATACATATGTAAAGAAGGTATATTACAAATTAAGTACTTGTACAATTAAAAATATATATTTTTAATTTTTCATAATAAATAAAATTATATACAAAAGTAAATGAACTTACTTTTTTGGAGTACAACTATCTAACTTTCTATAATGTTCCATTATTTTGTCTTCCAATTTTTCTTTTTGTCTATATAAATGATTCACTTTGTCTCTGTAATAAAAATTATCGCATTAACATATTAGCTAACATAGAAATATTATTTAAATATTCTCATTTTAAAGTACTAACGTATATATTTTTTCTTCCATGTGATAATGTTCTTTATCTTCAAGAGAATGAGTCAAAAGTTCATGATATTGGCTAAACAGCAAAGTAATATGATCCATCAACGATCGTCTATCATTATCTAAGCCGGAATTCATATGCAATAACACCTAAAAAGAAATGTGTAAAATAGCAATAAATATATATTAAAGTCATTATTAAATAACCCAACATAAACATTTGTTAGTACCTCACATCGTTGATTTAATTTATTAATTTGAAGTTCTAAATTAGAACATCTTTCATCTCTACTACTAAGCTCGCCTTGCATTTCTGTTAATTTAAGGCTTAGTCGGTTCGTTTCAATTTTGTTTTTCCTATAATCCTCTTGTAAATTTCTATACTCCATTTTCAATTTTTCTGTAGCAGTATACAGATTTCTAAAATCATCCTAAAATAATTAAAAAAATAAGTTCGTAATTCAATACAATAATAGTACCTGCCTTTAACATTTGTTTACCTTCAGCTTTGAATGTTCTCCTCTCAAGTTATTCAAACTCTTTGCATCATTCACCAATGATTCCTTTTCAGTTTGCAAAGTCTTATTTTTTCCTTTCAATCCTTCATAAGATTCGCGTAACATTCTAACTTCATTTTTTACGTCTCGTAAATTTGACTTGAGAGCATCGTGTTCGTGAAAAAGATTTTCATATTCGTTATTTAATTGTTCGTGCAAAGATTGTAAAGTGACTTGATCATGAACCAGTTGGGTATGTATCTGTTGATGAGCACTACGTTCTTTCAACAACTAGAATAAAAAATGTAATTCTCAATATTCAAAAACATATTTAAAAATAAATAATTTCAAATACTTACTTCTTCTTTTTCAGCAACAAGTTGTGAATTTGCAAGTTGCAAGGCTGTATGTTGTGCTGCTAAAGAATTATTTTGAGACTGTAATGTTGTTATCTGTACTTGAAGTTTCGCATTTTCAGATAGGAGATTTTCTGATGCTACTTGTGCAGCAGCCAATTTCATATTTAAATGTTCCTGTTCTTTCTAGAAGTAAAAGTAAAAAATTATATTGTATATCATTATGTTTCGTAAAATTACGAAAAATATCTTTTTACTTTAATTACCTACACTTCATCTGTACGGTTTCAACATACCTTGAGTGCTTCTACTGTTGCTTCTAGTGTATTATGAATATTATTAGTTGCATTATTCTCGGAATTTGTAGATTCAGGTACTGACTTTTCACAACAGCAGGAATTATTTGATTTTCTTATATAATCGACGACTTCCGGAATTTGTGCGATTCTGTAATTATTAATTAATAATTGATATTTAGAAGCTTCTTTCATATTAAACTTTGTTCAAGAATTTGAAATTTCATTACTTTTCAACAATATTATCCAATGGCAATGACAACAACATGTTATCACTGAGTCCAAGTTTTTCTAGAACTGTATATAATTGTTGAGTATTCAATTTTTCAGCTACTAAATTCGATTGCAGAATTTCTAACGTTTCCCTATCAATAGCTGCTCGTGAATCAAGCTCCTTACTAGATCTTTCAATTTCTTGTAATCTAAAAATAAATAATTTTGCAAAAGATATTCCTATATTAAATAAGCATATATATTTCATGTGAAATACTTTATACCTTGAAATTTGTGTAACAGAATCATGTAGTTCCTGTTCAAGTTGCATTACTTTTCTTTCTAGAAGTTCAATACTATTTGTTGCTTTATCTAATGCAACATCTTTTTCCTGAAATTTATTTCATTAGGTAAAATTTAATTCAATACTTTAAAAAATTAAAATTATAGAATAACTTTTAACAGAAAAATTAGAACATTGTAATTTAGAATATAAACTGAAATATTATAGAATAATATAATCAAAGCTAGAGCCGCTCAAATTGACTCTCGTGGACAAAGGCACTTGTTGCTCTCGCGGACAAATGATGTTGGACAATTTTTAAAACAAAATGGTGGACAACAGTGATAAGGGTATTAGCTAATACGTTTAAGTTTTGACGCAAAAGATATCTTTAATTTCTATATCCATAGAATACTCTACCATAGGCCCCTTATCCACGAAGGCGTGATGTTAATTTAAAGTAGTAGTTTAAAAAAACTATAGATTAAGAATAGAAAATCACAGAACAATTAATCACTCTAGTAAAAATATCTTATAAAATTCATACTTCTATTGTTTCTCGATATCGATGCACATCGCGCTGTGCTATATCTTTCTCTCGTTCTACTGCCAAAAGTTTTGATTCAAGATCAAGACACTTGGAATTAATTTCTTTTACGTTATTTTCTATAATTTTTAATTCTTCAACTTTTTGATTGGCAAGCTCTAAACTACGTTCTAAATCATCTGCTCGTCTTTGTACGCTTTCCAATAAAGACTGAACTCGTTGTTTTTCTTTCACTGCTGTATCGCAATTTTTTTCCAGTTCTATCATTTTTGTATGTTGAGTCTAAAAATTGATAAACAAAAAAAGAAAACGTTAAATATTAAAATATCAAGATACCATACATAGAATTTTTATGATATACTTGGAACTCCTGTTGTTGTTTCTCGGATGACGTCCTTTGATTTTGTAATGAGTTCTGTAATTTTTTGTTTTCTTCGAGAGCTTGCTTCCAAACCAATTCTAAATCCGAATTTTGTTGTGTTAATCTTTCAATATTATCATTTAACGATTCGATCTTCAATTGCAGCTTCTTCTTTTCTTTTTCTAATTCCAACACACGAGATGAATTTTCATGAAAGGAACTTTCTTTTAAGGAGTCTATTAAAGTAACCAATCGACGATTTTCTAATTCAAGTTTTAAAGCCCGTGTTTGTGCATTATTTGTCAATTGTTCAGACAACCTATTATCAGCATGTGCTAAATAATATACAAATCTACATTATATTTATATACGATCGATAAATAAGGTGTTAATGTATATTAAAAATAATTTTCCTTATTACCTGGTTCTTCAGAATCACTTATAGAACTATCTAAGGCAGCTTCATTTGCGGCAGCTTTCGTTAATTTATGTAATTGAGTGTTTTCTTCAACTAACTCTTGATATTTTTCTTTATCAGCCGCACGTTCTAATGCCATGTCATTCAGTAATTGTTTATATTTAAGAATTTCAGACTCAAGTTCCAGTACTTTATCTGCTCTCTTTCTCGATGAATTTAACTGATCCTCTAGCATTTCCCTAGTCTCCATTAAAACTCTAAAATACATGAGATAGGATGATATTTTATATAAAGAAAATATAATGAAATTATATTCGAGATATATGTACAATATATACTACATACTTATATATACTAAACGAAATATAAAAGTGGAGAAAATGGAAAGAGGAATAGAAGCTAGGATAAAAGAAATAAAAGGAGTGTTCGAAGAACAGCTGGAGGAGTTAGCGAGGGCAATGAAAGAGGAGATAAAAAGGGAAATAAAAGAGGAAAGAGAAAGAAGAGAGAGGGAAATGAAAGAGGAAAGAGAAAGAAGAGAGAGGGAAATGAATGAGGAAAGAGAAAGAAGAGAGAGGGAGAGGGCAAGAGAGAGAGAAGAGAGAGAAAGAGAAAAAGAGCAGTGGGAGAGAGAAAAGAAGGAGTTAGTAGACAGGATCAGAAGACTCGAGGAGGAGCGGGAAAGGGAAGAGAGGGAGAAAAGGAAAAATAACATAGTGATTAAGGGGGTGGAATGGAAGGAAGAAGACAAAGAAGCCGTAAAGGAATTCGTAAGGGATAAAATGGGAATAGAGATAGAGGTGGAAAAGGCACACGCGATAAGGGTGGAAGATAGGACGATGATAATGTCGATGAAGTCAAGACAGGAGAAGATAAAAATAATGAAAGGAGAAAGCAAACTGGCAAAAGGAGTATACATAGACGACGACCTAACGAAGAAAGAGAGGGAAATACAGCAACAGATAAGGAGGGAGGCAAGAATAAGAAGGGAGAAGGGGGAAACGTAAGGATAGGCTATAGAAAATTAAAAGTGGGAGACAGATGGTACAGATGGAATGAAAAGAAAGAGAGACTGTCGGAGGAAAGAAGGAGAGGGGAAGAAAAGTGAAATGAGGAGAAAAAGGGGGGGAAGGCAGGGAGAATGAAAATGTGCTTCTGGAACGTAGCAGGACTAATAGGTAAAGACAAGGAGGTGTGGGAGTACTTAAAAACATTTGACGTAGTCGGACTCACAGAAACATGGATAGAGGAAAGCAACTGGGAAAAAGTGAAATACAGACTGCCCAAGGAATTCGAATGGAAATGCAGAGCGGCAAGGAGAATAAGGAAGAAAGGAAGNAGCAAAAGGGGGAATAATAACCGGTTTAAGAAAGGGACTGAAAGAGCTGGAATACAAAGAAATAAGTGATAATATGGTGGAAAGGAAAATAGCATATAAGGACAAGACATTCAGGATAATAATGGTATATAATCAAGACACAAAAGGAACATGGAAAGAGATAGAGGAAAGAGTAGACGGGAGAGAAGAAGAAGTGATGATCGTCGGCGGAGACTGGAATGCGAGAACGGGAGAAGAGGGAGGGCAGGTAAACGAGGACATAGGGAAGGAAAGAAGCAGGCGATCAAAAGACAAGAAAATAAACGCGGAAGGAAGAATACTGCTTAGGTACCTAGAAGAGAGAGGCTGGACGATAATAAACGGCAGGGATGAAGAAGAAGAGGAGTGGACCTATATTGGGGAGAGAGGAAACTCGGTGATAAATTATGTGATCGGGAACCAGGAGGCGACAGAAGAAATAACTAACATGAAGGTAGGAAAAAGAACAGAGTCGGACCATATGCCACTGGAAGTAGAAATAGGGGGGCCAGAACTACAAAAAACCGAAGAAAGGGAAGAAGAAGAGAAGGAGAGAAGGGAGTGGACAAGGGAAAGCAGGGAAAAATACCTGGAGGAATGCAAAGACTGGACCTACGAGGGGAGAACAACAGAGGAGCTGTGGACAGAAATCAAAAACAAGGTAAACAATGCAGTACCAAAGAGGAGAGTAAAGACAAGAAAATGGGGAATGGAAGAGAAAGTGTGGTATGACAAGGAGTGGAAAGAGAGGAAAAGAGAGGTGAGAAGGAAGATGGCAAAGTTCAGGAGAGGAAAATGCGGCAGAGAAGAACTAATGGAGGAGAAGAAGGCATTCAAACTGTGGTGCAAAGAAAGAAAGGAAAGACACGAAGAAGAGGAAATGGAGAAGATCAGGAAGATTAGAACAGAGCAAGAGGTATGGAAGTACATAAACAAGCACAGAAGAAGAAGAGAGGACATAGATGAGGAAATAAGCGAAGAAGAGTGGAGGAATCACTTTATGGAGATGCTAGAAGGAAAAGAGCACAAGGAGGACAAGAAAACAGGGGAGCAGGGAGAGGAGGAGGAAATAGGAAAGGAGAGGGAAGATAACATAGAGAAGGAAGAGATGATATACCAAATAAGAAAACTAAAAGAGAAGAAGGCAATGGGGAAGGATGGGATAGAAAATGAGGTATGGAAGTATGCACCGATGGAAGTGGGGGAGGCGTTATGGGAGTTAGTAAGAAAAATCTGGAAGGGAGAAGGGATACCGGAAGATTGGAAAAAAGGGATAATATGTCCGATATACAAGAAGGGCGACAAGAGAGTAGCGAAGAGCTACAGAGGAATAACGCTAATGGACACAGCGTATAAGATCTATGCAGGGATACTGGACAAACGGCTAAAGGCAGAGATTGAAACCAAACTGGAAGAGAGCCAATTTGGATTCAGAAAAGGAAGTGGAGTAACCGACGCAGTGTTCGTGATAAGTCACATCATTGACAAGCAGCTGAGCAGAGAAAGAGGGAAGCTGTTTGCCTGTTTTGCGGACTTAAGGGCGGCGTTTGACAGACTAAACAGAGAGAAACTGGAGGAGAAAATGAAAAAGATGGGGGTTAGAGAAAACCTAACAAGAAGGATTAAAGAACTGTACATAGAAACGAAGAACGTGGTGAGAGTTAAGAACCGCAACACAGAAGCCTTCTGGACAGTGAGGGGAGTCAGACAAGGGTGCCCGCTGAGCCCGACATTATTTAACATCTACGTGGCAGAGCTGGAAGACGAGCTAAGGAAAGGGCAAGCCGGGGGCATAGCGATAGGAGGAAGAAAGGTATGGTCACTGACGTACGCAGATGATATTGTATTGATGACGGATAGGGAAGAGGAGCTAAAGGAGATGCTAAGGAAATTCAAAAAATTTCTAAAAGAAGCTGAATTGGAGCTAGGCACAGAAAAGACGAAAATAGTAGTATTCGAAAAAAGAAGAAACAAAAGGAAACAAAGAAAATGGAATTGGGGAGAGCAAGAACTAGAAAAAGTGGAGGAGATAAGATACCTAGGGTACATACTACAGAAAAACGGCAGCGATGAGAGGCACATACAGGACAGGAAAAGGAGAGCGATGATAGTAATGAAAAAAACATGGAGCATGGGAGAAAGAATATTCAAACAGGACTACGAGAGGAGAATGAAAATGTTTGAAGTACTAGTAGAGAGCGCTGTTTGGAGCAGAGGTATGGGGTTGGAACATGGAAGAATCGCTGGATAGGGTAAAAAGAGTGTACGTAAAATGGATCTTAGGTTTAGACAGGACAACACCAAACTACATACTGACAGAAGAATGCAAGATAGAGGAAATCAAGGTAAAAGCGTTAAAAAGAGCAGTAAGGTACGAGGAAAGAACTCTAGAATCGGAAAAGGAGCTGGTAAAAGAGTGTATAAAGGAGAGAGAGAGAAACTGGGGAAATGGACAGGAAGGGAAAAGAGCAAGAAAGAGAAAGAAGGAACTAGAAAAGGTGAGAAACGGAGAGACACAAAGGGAAGCAGGAGGGGAGCAAGTAAGTTGGACTGGAGACCAAATTGTAGAAGAAAGAAGGAAGAGAGAAACAGAAGAGAGGAGGAAAAGGATAAGGGAATCCAAATACAACAAGTACTACAGGAACATAACCAAAGATGAGATGCCAAAGTACTTGGAAGGGAGGATGAAGTGGAAGGACAGGATAATCATAGCCAGATTCAGGTGTGGAAACGAGACCAAAGCGAAAGAACATTGGAAAGAGGAGGAAGAAAGAAGGTGCAGATTATGTGGATGGGAAGAAGAGGACCTGAGACATGTACTAGAAGAATGTGAAACAACAGGAGGAGCATAGGAAATGGAAAAAATATTGAATGGGACTGGGGAAGAACTAATGGACCTGAGAGCAATAATAGAGAAAAGAAGAGTAAAGGCAATACAAGAAGGGGTGGAAGGACAGGAAGGTAGCACAGCAAGGAGGCAAAAAGACCAAAGTGGCAATAGTGTGTAGGCTTAAGTTGCAATAATTCGTAGGCATAAGTTGAAATAGATCATAAGCATTAGTGTTAGATTAGAGGTAAGAATGCGATTAGTGCAATAAAGAGCTGTAAAGAAAGCTGAAAGTTCATCCAAAGCCGAGAGGCACGGACTAAATAAAATAATAATAATACTAAACGAAATATATCTAAAATACCTATTATCTTCACGTAGCTCCTCTATGCGTGTTTTATAAAATTCTATATCTGTAAGTTTCTCTCTATATCTTACTACTTCTAATTCCAATCGATCGGCACGATCTGCTCTTTCAATTACCGCATCTAATTCGTCTCTATAAGACTTTGCTGTACGTGCTTCATGCATTAATTCTTGGTTCTGAAACAAAAACAAGAATTTATATATTATTAATATTTACTAAGAAAATTAATATGTACGGGAAATATGATGCTTTACCTCTTGTTTTAATTTGGTTACTAACATCTTATGGTACTCGAGTTCTTCTTTACATTCCAACAATGCCTCCGTTTTTTCTTCTCTGCAAATATATCACAAAAAAAGATAGATTAAGCATAAAAATAACTAAAAATATATATACATAAAAGAGATAATATATACAATTCTTGTCGTTGTTTTCTAACTCTCGATTTCCAGTCAGCCAATTCAACTGCATAGTGATGATTATCTTCACGTTCTGATTTAACAACAGGGTTAGATGGTTGCACTTTGTTTATTTCTTCAGCTTCTGCGTTGATTGATGAATCATTTCTTCCAATACCTTCGTTTATAATAACATCCCTCCATTTCTGTTATATCAGTAATATTTTATACATTCTTAACATTCTTTAACATTTTGTTAAGGGATAATATTAATAAGATAAAATTACCTGACGATATAAATCTAGTTCTTGACTCATTATTTTCATTTGTCCAAATAAATATCCCATATTTATATTCTCCATTGAATCTTGATTAATAACTATGTTTTGACGATCTGTGACCTAGTAAAGTATTGTTAAATTTTGTTATCACACTTAGAAAAATCTAGAAAACATACCTGTTTAATACATTCTACTATTGCAAGTTGAGTATCAACATTTAATTTTTTTATATTAGTGATAAATTTTTCTTTGTTAGGACACTGTACAGCACAACCAAGGAGTAATAATAATAACAATTTCATTTCAGGAATATATGATTGCGGCTCCTTGCCTAAACCTATTATATCTGGTAACTTCAGGATTAAATGACTTAATTCTTCTTCATAAAATTGTTTCATATTATCTACAACAACTTGTAAGTTTTTTATGCGAGTTATTGCATTTCCTTTTGGAGGTATTACTTCATCATACAGTGGTTCTGGATCTCTATGAGATATAAAACATATAAGAATACTAAATATAGATATTTTATAAAAGTCAATACAAATTTAAATACATAGAAATACTTACATTTGCAAATATACATTATGTAATAATACACCATCCACCAAATCATTGTAATTGGTTAATAAGTTAGGATCCTCTAAGCAACTGACGAACTGTTATATAAAAAAGTATATTTCATTAACTAATTCTCATTAATAGGATTAATAATAATAGTCGAGAATCTTTTAAAACTAATATCATGAATCATAGAAAATAAATCATAAAATTCTAGAAAATAAAAAACTTACCCATGTTACTAAAGGTCCAGACAATAGATCATTAATTTCAGAAGATGCCATTCTTACACACGTTCACATTAATTATTAAGACAGTACTTAATACATAACACTATCATTTCTTCATATAAAAAGATAAAAATAATAGAATAAATATTTTATAATTTTGTAATATTAGTTTGCAAAATAGTTGAATATGAGGTAGAAAAAAATATTAAATTTTTTAATACGGAATATGTACTCAAGAATGCATTTAATTCTTTCATAGATGAAATATCTATGTATAATACTTTTTAATTTTACGTCTCCCTAAATTTTAAACTTGGTGGAATGTAACAAATTATATAATATTAATTTCTTTAGAAGAATTGTACATTATATATGACAGAATATACTAATATATGCAGACAAATTTAAAAAGATCCCAATTTTATAAAACTAAATATTTTTGCTTAGTTAAATTTGCAATTTAGGTTAAATTATCGACATATAATTAATTGTGCATCTGTGTATATACATTAATATAATTGAAAGATATTGTTATTTCAAGTAACCAATTATTAGCCTCATAATTAATTTCAAACGACGCTAATTAATTTAATGTTTCAATAACTTCCCCATACAAAATTTCATCTATTCTTTGATGTTTATTCAGTAGTCACACTTTATGTATATTTTACTATAGATGCAACTTAAAAGGGAATATAACCACACAATTCTATATGTACATTCGATATAAAATATATCGTTTCAATTTTACAACAGAGTTATTTAATATATTATCAATATTTGTCGAACCGTATGAAACATCGTGTGATTTTTATAAACGCTAAATTAAAACGATCAAGTATTTATGTATTAGCTGATATTAAGTTATGCTTACACTGATGCTTATTCGAATGACTCTCGTTCGTATACACACTTCGGCCGTACTGAACGAACAAAATGGATGTATATTTGGACGATCAGTTCTGTGATACATATTATATATATAAAATGAACATAGATTCGTAGACTCTTACTATTTCGTGGACAATGGAGCGGGAAATATGAAATTTTTATTTTAAAAGAGGAGTATATCATAATTTATTTCAAGATCTGTTAAATCAACCAAATTAATTCCGAGAATATTTTAGATTGAATATAGAAACATTTTTTTTATATTCCATGTGGGTGGAACTAAAGAAAAAATAAATAAATAATCGGGCAAAAAAATTAAATCGATTTGAATGATGTATACGGATGAATACGGATGACATTGGACGACCAATGTGCGAGCAGTATAATGTACAACCATTGATTTTAACGCGTTTGATTCGTTGACGAACGAATATAAGTTACACTGGTTACTAGAGCGTATTCGGACTTTCAGACTGACTCGTATAACTATAGTTCGGTATGATATAAATAACGTAACCGTGGCGGGGCTCTGGCTCTGATTGTAGCCTTAAATATAATAAAATCATCGTACGTATAACCTTTTGCATGTATGTTATTGTTCTTTAATAGAAATTTAATTGTAACCTTATCCTATCCTAAATTTTGAAAATATTTCTGTCATTTTATCAATATATACAAATAAACACAAGTCAAACTATCAAACTAATTACATATATGTAACATATAATAACTAAAGCATATATGTATATTCGTGAAACAAAGTTATAACGGTTTTTGAATAATAATTCTTTTTATTTTTTTATATTTTTCTTTACATTAGTATACTACTTTTTATTTTTTGGATAAACGTCCTAATTCCGCGTTTTATCATTACAGCATGCGAACTGATTATTTGAATATTGTTTGAAGGTTTCAACTTTCATTATTTTTGAATGAACATTATAATTTCTACCAGTATAAGATATTTAGTAGATTATGAAAGATGATTCAAGTATTAAAAAAACAATTTTCAAGAAATTATAAAAGACACAGAAATGTTAATACATGGTCATCTCTAGCAACAGCATTCAATTCCATTAGTAAAGAAAAATATGGTTTTGATTTCCTAAAAAAGGAAACTGTGAGTAATTTTTATTTCTTATGATATCTATAACTATTTTAAACAATATATTAAAAGTTTTAAAATTCTTCTGTATTGCTATTGTATATATAGGGACTATTTGGAATACCTGAGTTGAAGACATCAGAAGGATTTAATATTTTAAAAGACCAAGCAATATCTCAAACAGATGCACTTATAACAGAATCTATAAGTCAAAATAGAAAACGAAAAATGGTGGAAATTTTTGATGATATGTCTGATACGTTATGTAAAGTTGCAGATTTAGCAGAGTTCATTAGAGTTGCACATCCAGAAAAGCAGTTTGTTACAGCTGCAGAGAATACTTGTCTATTTGTTAGTGGTATTGTAGAGAAGTAATTACGTTTTTGTAAAAACTATATAATCAATCAATATTTATATTGTTTTTAAACACTATCTTCAAATAATATGAAAATTACTTAAAAATTTTTCAGGTTAAATACTCATCGTGAATTGTATAATGCATTAAAACATGTTGTGTACAATGGAGATACTCAAGAAACATCTCTGGTGGATAAACATGTTGCAACATTATTCTTATCTGATTTTGAATTATGTGCTATTCATTTACCAGAGTCTATAAGAGAAAAAGTTGTACAGTTGAATTATTATACGTTACAAGTATATATTATAATATTACATTGTATTACATTATGTTTGTCAACTTTTTATATGATTGTATTTTTTGAACATAGGTAGGCCAGAAGTTTATGGCAGGTACTAGTAATCCAAGAGCAGTAGATACTAATTTTGTTCCACTTAATGTAAGGCAATAGTAAGTATTGCAATTAAATAATTTTGAAAATAACAACGTATTTCTTTCATATGAGATTTGAAGATTTTTTTAAATGTTTCACAGTTTCACACAGAAAGATAATAAAATACATGTTCAAGGACTTTATGTAGATTCTCCTAATAATCTTGTTAGAGAAATGGCATATCGTATATTTCTATATCCTGATGAAGAACAAGAATATCTTCTACAAGAACTTTTGAACTCCAGACACATTTTAGCTAAACTATGTGGTTTCTCATCCTATGCTCACCGGTAGTTTCAAACATTTGTTGATACAAATGAAATTAATTAAAATTAGCTAACATTAGCTATATTTGTTATGTATTAAAAGTGAATAATTTATAGAGCTGTTAAAGGAAGTACTGTAGAAAGACCCGAAGTAATATATGAATTCCTTAATATTTTAAATAATAATCTAAAACTTAGAGCAATGCAAGATTTTAATGAAATGCAAAAGATGAAAGACGCTGAATCGCTTGTAAAACAGGTTTACCAAATTTATTAAATTATGAAAATAAATTACACTATCTTCTGTTTTTATACATTTTTATTTTTCGTATGTAGAAAATAATGCCGTGGGATACAGCATATTTCACAACAAAAGCAAAAAGGACTTGGTTGAATATGTCCATTACTGAATTTGCTCCATATTTTTCACTTGGTGCTTGCATGGATGGCATTAACATATTAATACAAGCATTGTATGGCATTCGATTGGAGTATGTACCAGTTTTATCTGGTGAAGTTTGGGCAAGCAATGTACATAAAATTGCTGTAATAGACGAAAATGGGGAGGTTTTGGGTTATATATACTGTGATTTCTTTGAAAGAGAAGGGAAACCTAATCAAGACTGTCACTTTACCATTAGAGGTGGAAGGCAACTACCAGATGGATCTTATCAAGTATAGCTTAAACGAATAAGAAATATATAAAATATAAAATATTAATTTAACAAAATTTTAATTACTATTCAAACATTTGATTTCAGAATCCAATAGTAGTATTAATGTTATCATTGCCAGTTCCAACATGGTCAAAACCATGTTTACTTACTCCTGCCTCTGTAGAAAATTTATTTCATGAAATGGGCCATGCATTACATTCTATGCTAGGTAGAACAAAATACCAACATGTAACTGGAACCAGATGCAGCACAGATTTTGCAGAGGTTCCAAGTGTTTTAATGGAATATTTTGCAAGTGATCCAAGAGTAAGTTATATTCTTGAAACTTAAATAATTATTAAATGAATTTTATTTTTTTAATCATATGATATGTATTATGATATCTATTAGGTTGTATCCACGTTTGCTAAACACTTCCAAACTTTGGAACAAATACCAATAACATTATTAGATAAATTATATGCCTCAAAGAACATATTTTGTGCTGCTGAATTACAAAATCAAATATATTATAGCATGTTAGATCAAGTTTATCACAGTGCCCAATTAGAAAAGCCATCAACCGAAATTTTAAAAGAAATACAGGGTAAATACTATGAACTTCCTTATGTCGAAAATACAGTACGTATTTTTTACCATTTTTAATTTCTATAATAACAGGATCCTCATTTATTTATGTTATAAATTGAAGATTTTATTTGCAGGCATGGCAATTAAGATTTTCTCATCTAGTTGGATATGGTGCGAAATATTATTCCTATTTAGTATCTCGAGCAATTGCTTCTTGGATATGGCAAACGTACTTTCAAGCAGATCCCTTCAATCGAACGGCAGGCGATCGATATCGAAAGGAATGCTTAGTACATGGAGGTGGAAAACCACCTTCTAAATTAGTATCTGACTTCTTGAATAAGGAAGCTAGTGCTAGTAACTTCGCAAAATCTTTGCTTTCCGAAATCGACATAAAAATGGAGCATGTAGAAAAATTAAGAGGATAAGAAGGCCGTTCGAAAATAACATTTAGAAAGGTATCTTTTCAAAAATATAAAATATTTATAAACTATTTTTATAAAAGTAAAATAAGATTTTGTAACAAAATGCTTATGAAGTATGATACACAAAATAAATATTTCGATCATAATTCGAAAAACATAAATAATTTTATAATATGATGTTATTTTGTAAATAAAATGTAAATAATCAATGTATCATGCAAAAAACATAATTTGAGCTTTTTTTCTTTTATTTTATTACAAGTATGGAATCTTACCCTATTTACAATCTTGATAAATCTACGTACGATTACACAAAAATAAGTTTTTCAACGTAATACAGAGGAAACGCAGTATAAGGTAGTTTATAAGAACATTCAATATTTATACAATTTATTGTTTAATATTGTTCAATTTCAAAACAATCGTTGACAATTTTGCTTTAAATGGTAAAAAAAGCCTTTTAGGATATTGTTAAAAAATATTGAATAAAATAAGAAAATTTTAATATAACAATAATAATTTTTTTCTCTGTTTCTTAAAATGACTTCTGGTATGAGTTTACCATGTACTGCGTTTGAGATGATTTTAATTTATATTAAAACTCTTCATCAAGACTTCCATTAAAATTAGCTAAAGATTCATTAACATTCTTTTTCATGTTTATACAAAATTCCATTAATAAGCTATTTCGTAATTACATCGACGTAAAACGACTGAACAAGCCACTGGATGATTCAAATCTTATTGATAGTATTAATAATATTTCTTCTTCAATCGATCTCTACATTACGAAATTCTGTTTACTTTTTTTCTGGAAGTGTTTTCTTATATAATTCATGGAATATAATTAGATATTTGTATTCACAAAAAAGCACTGGACCTTTTTTTTACAATAATCTGTCTTCGTTTTCAGATTACACTAAAAGAGACAGTAAGAAATTCTGTATTCGATTTAATATATGTATAGTTACAGTAATTTCATTTATATTTTATCTTCCTAGAAATTTTATTTTGCACAGCATTTACATGAATTATAAATTATTTCTTTAACAAGCATTTGTGAAATAACCTTGTAATACAGAGTTACTAAAGAATAATAATAATTAATTTACATAACAATGAAGCTTATATTGAAAATTATATAAGTTATTAGGAGGACAGCATATATTTTTAAGTTTTTTGATATTCTTTATAGAGCATAGTTATAAAGTACAATACAGCATAGTATTGAAATATGTAAATTTTAAATAAAATTCAGAAATCGCAACTTGAACATCATAGTATGTGTAAAGTAAGTTGGCAACTAGTCATAAATAATTTGTACCACATTAATTTTTAATTCTTATATAAAGATAGGAGACACATACATTTTTATAAACTTGTATTTTTATCAAGCTATACTTAACTCAAAAGATATGTAAAAAGTAATTAACTATCATATTATTGTATTCTTGTCGAAATAGTTATCATAACTTTATGGTGAAAATTGTAAAGTTAGTGGCAGAGCATTTATTATTTTATAATAATATGAAACACTTTTTACTGCTTCCTTTTTATATTATTCAAAACGGGAAAAATTATCTACTGGTACAGAAAATTGTATTTAAAAATATCAATTCTAGTAATATGCACTTTATAAATAAAACATGTACTATGCTTGCAGAGTATTTCATATTATTATCAAATTTTTATTATAAATTTACACATACATATTGCTTTACTATTGTTTTGACAAAAATGGACATCGTTTGTACAAATTATGCATTTTTCCCTTATTTATAAACTCTGTATTATAAGGTAATGTACAAAAATTTGTTATAGAAATTCATAATATTATGTCCTTAATAAGATTTCTTCAAACATTTTGGCGTTCATTTTTTCAATATGCACATACTGTAGTATTTTATGTCTATCTTTTCGACATTTCTAAAATTCTATAATGAAGTATTTTTTATTCAATACACGAACCTTTATTTTATAATGTATTTCCCACTTGTTTAAAATTATTTCAATGACCAGTACGTTCGACATTCCACAGTACATTATATCTTTCATTTGCTATAAATTACGCATTTCTATTCACTTTCGATCATCGTATTTTTAATTCTTAGAATATTCTTATTATGTTATTTTCTTAAATCCGTATGCTGTTAAAAATTGTTCTGCATATAAAACGGTTGATATATTTTTTAAATGCTGTATCATTTAAGATATTTTGCACATGGTCCTTTTTTAGCGAAATCCAGAAACAAAAGAAGAATAACAATGGTAAAGCACTAGTTGAAAGAGAATCTTAATTGTCCAGTATTCATTACGCACTATAAAAACCAAATTAATAGAGTCCACTCTAAATTTTTTTATCAACTGACCACATGATGCAACATTGTACCAACATTCAATCAGTTTTAAGTTTTCCATTTTTTCCTTATTTAATATGTCACATTCACAGTAGGCAAACACCAAAACAAATTGGTTTTTTGCTATGAAACACAGTGACCACCCAGCCTAAAATGACTTTGGCATTTGGTTCAGGTTATGCAACGTAATTGTACTCATTTGCATTATCTTTATCTCGTTCCATGTAATCCCTATCTATGAGAGATTCAATTCTTTTCTTCAAATCTGCAGGCTGAAAATTTTCACACATAATTAAACGTACACAGATATTTAGAATATATCATTCTATGAGTTAATGACATACCTTTACAGGAAACTTGAGCTGATTGTACAGTTCACTAATCAACAGATTGTGCGAAAGTGTTTTTCTCATTTTCATAATTCTAACAATAGCTGCATCTATCTGATATTGTCTATCTTGATAGACCCTTTCCTCTGTAGCTTTTTGTTCCTCGTTCTGAAGAAGGATAAATAAGTAAGCAATATATTGTTGAAATTTACATTACACGAAAAAAGTAATTAAAGAATTATTCTATACCGTTTCTTTCATTTGAATTTGATTTATTTTAATTCTGAATAATTTATTTGTAAAGTCTGCATTAAAAACAAATCTATCATTATCTGCAACGTCTCTTCCTCTTGGATTTTTTTGTAACACTCTGGCTTTGCCACAAGCTAAGGATTGTAGAGTTCTCCTAAGTTCACCATCTTCTATATTTGTTGCTGCCTTTATATCTTCCAAAGACAAGTTATCAGCATCATTAAATAAGATTAACACCAATGCTTGAAACAAAGAAACTTGGAGTTCCTTATTACCCTGTTTTGACATTTAAACAAAATGTTTTTATGGAATATATATTATTTAATATATACTATTTAATGTAATTATGTAATAAATATTTATTACAATACATAAACAATACCTGATTAAACCAAGCTTTTAGTACACAATGCCCCAAGGTAGGTTGCCATTGTAATTTTCTACCGCTATGTTTTCCCAAATAGAATTTATTAAATACATCTTGATACTGAACCATTTCTGGGGGTAATGTTACTTCCATTACAGGATATGTTGGCCAATAACCCATTGTAAGTATTGAAACAG
The DNA here is from genome assembly GCF_014825855.1 of Bombus pyrosoma. Classification (NCBI taxonomy): domain Eukaryota; kingdom Metazoa; phylum Arthropoda; class Insecta; order Hymenoptera; family Apidae; genus Bombus; species Bombus pyrosoma. The sequence goes on along the minus strand of NC_057778.1, from coordinate 14,092,252 downwards.
TTAAATCCAAATTACTAGCAGACAATTCGCTTTGCAAATTTCCTGCATACTAATCCACAGTATAAAATTGTACAGTTAATTAATAAATACGCAATACATACTCAATATGCATTTGAAGTTGACAATATATAACTATAATATAATATAAATATAATACTTACCTGTTTAAAAGCAATATTAATATCTTTACTAAGTTCCATATCTTTAAACATCCCTTCCAATTTACTGGTAAAGCCACCACCACATTCTTGTTTCAATTTAGATAACATAGATTTTTCAGCATCAACAGAAGCTGATTTACCAACTAACAAACGTTTGGCCAAATCTTTTTTATAGAATGCCTCGAATACATCTTTTCCATGTATAAATCTGAACAATACCATGATTTTATCTAATAATCTTTCTAATTCTTCTTCTGTCGCTTCTTTATTACCCGCTCTTAACTTGCAATCAACAAATTTCGCTGTAGGTACAGAAATAAATTAATTAACGATAGATAACACAAACAATAAATGCTATTGTTTCATTAAGGAGGCTATATACCTATTAATTCAGCAGGTTTGTTCGCACGTTGATTAATAAAGGCTTCAAAAGCTTCTTTTAAACTATTTGCAAATTTTTCATTCTTATGAAAACATGTATTAACTATATTGTCCATTTTATCTTTGAAATCTAAGAGTTCCTGAACCATAGTTTTATCTTTCTCTGGATCTATAACTATGGTTTTACCTTTTTTCTGTAAACAAAAACAAAAAGTGTATCTACTCAATTTGCATAGAATAACATTTAAAAATTCGTAAAATACCTTAATATAAGAATTAAAATTTAGACAAAGTTCTACAAGGCCGTTTTTCACTCGACTATATAAATTATAAAGTAAAGATAAATCATTAATTCTATTTTCATCCAGCAAACCACTTAATCCTTTTTGCAAAATGCTGGTAATATGTTCAGATAATAGCTGCTTTTCCACTGTGTGTATCAAAGACCACCTATAACAAATGAACAATGATATCATAGTTACAATGTCAAATATCAATATATTAAAAGTAAATACTTACTTTGTAGATGCATCGAGGTAATGTAACAAACGTTCGTTTTCCTCTTGAAGCCGTTTGTCCACGTGTGCTAAGTACTCAGGAACATCGTGTTCATTCATCAGTCGTTGACCTTCAGCAGCATATAGTCTTTCAGTAGCAACCAAAAATCTATAAAAATCAAAATATAATGAATAATGAAAAATATAGCATACATATTATTTCAATTTGTATTGATATTAAACATAAATTCATACTTAGTTTCAAAGGCATCTTGGTAGATTTGTAGATCTGATAACATTCTTAATAAAGACTTAAGAAGTGTTCTATCCACTGTATCACCTTGACGCTCTTTTTCAATAAGCATAAGTAATCCTTCCACTGTACGTGTTTGAACTAAGTTATTCAGAACAATATACACTCTAAACAAATGTAAACCCATATCCCTAAAACAACAGAAATATTAAGTAATGTGCATAAAGAATTTTTAATATTCAAAAAATTTGTAAACATACCAAATAGATAAAATACTTGGATTTTGTAATACATATGTTCTATCCAAATATAGAAAAATACTTCTAATCATAATCATTTGTCTGCAATGTGATTGCCAACATTCATTCATTTTTTTTAAGAATATATGCCTGTCCATTGATTCTGCTAAAAACTGTTCTATATTTGCTTGTACATGAGCTTCTGTTAACCTTGTTAACTTTGTATATAATGTAGATGCCATCTTATGATTACACATATTTTCAACTGCCTGATAAAGCTCTTCTAACGAATAACGAATACTTTTGCTGGTCTGGATTGCAATTACAGCTTCTTGCAATTTCTCCCATGTTTGCTCTTGGTAATTTTCAGGCAATTTTGGTTTATCTACATAAAATGTACAATTTTTAAAGTATCTTTATATACGAATATTGTTCTTAAAAATGTTGTTATATATACAATGTATATAAATAATTTATATACATATATACATTACTAATATATAATAATTCATATATATATAATTTTCTTTGATAAAATTTAATGAAATTCTGTAATAAAATTAACATATATGTTACAAATCTTTTATCCAGTTAATCACACATATAGTGAAATTAATACAGTACAAATGTTTAATTATTAATTTAATATATTTTTTATAATTATCACACATTAATCTTCCTTAGAAATAATTTATTTTAAAGGAAGAAAAAATAAAAAAGCCGAAAAATAAAATAAGATTATAATTACATTCTGATACTTTACTATTCTGTCATTGCTCAAATATTCTGTTCATAATTGTTTTTAATTAGTCATCTATAATAATCTACAAAATTGAAGACGCAAATGTATGAGCTGATATTTTTAATTAATTACACAACTATTGGTAATCTGAAACTTCTAGTAAACGCATAAAAAAACAAATAACGCGCCTTACAAACGTTTATCCATTTCGGTTTTTCATGATGTCAAGTTAGGTTATGTCAGTTTAGTTTTATTAATCGCATTTATGACTAATTTGGTCTCGGCTACGTAATGTGGGCTGATAAAGTGTCACAAAAGTACTAATGTCGTATTAAAAATAATGTCGCAATTCACGAAGGCATATTGCCAACCATAAATTACACCACGAATCTTCACGAATGGTAGCAGCTGATTTTGAGGTTAGGATGTCCCATGGTCTTGCTTACTTTTGAAGTTTTTGATGACGAGCTTTCTAGCTGTACCAGGTTTCGCGCTTGCCAAACTTGGTGAAATCTTGTTGACGCCGTTTGGATTCCCAACGGTTAAAGCCGAGAAATTGGCCCTTTTTTGAGTATCAGTCGTGGTTGCAGCCGTATCCGTCATGTTTTCAATCTCGTTGATCTCCGTGACCGCAACGGCGGACAGCTTGCTGCGTTTTGCAGCACCAAAGTTTAACACCGCTGCGTGATCAGCGGCCGTCCTCTTCACCTGTGCTGTGGCTAGAACCTGAGTCCCCCCGAGCCTAGACATATGCGTGCATCACTCGGCCACCGGCCCTCAGCACACGGAAAACACAGTTTTCCACTGAGAAACTGAAAGAATTCTCCCTCTCCGTTCTACCTCTTTATCCCTCTGTTCGACAAGCGGAAAAACTTATTTATCCCGTCCCAAACCCTGCTTCTGACGAAACTCACGAACAATTGGCAATCTGTGCACATGCGCGATACATTTACGCGGCGCTCTCCATTCACCTACCGCGCATTTTTAACCGTTACAATTTCCTTTATACTTTTTCATATACATTTTATTGCATAAAATTACATTTTACATTTTTTTCGAAAGAAATCACATCAAATACTTCAGTATATTAGAAATTTTATTCTATATTCAGATATACATTCATTTCTTAAGGTGGGAATAGTGTACTAATATATATTTGAGTTACTTTGAATTATACGGAAAATAGGCTTTCAAAATATACATTGCATCTGATTTTATAGCCATCTTGGAAAGTTACTCATATTTAATTGTAAGAATACATAGGCATCTTTATGTTTCCAGTGCATTAATAATGTATCTTAAAATTTGTTACTTTCTGTTCATATATTTTTTTATTTAAATAAAATGCCTCTACTCAAAATATATAAAAACATTGTGCGTATAAAATTTATACGCATAATTTTATATATATATATATATAAATAAATGACACATTTCGTTAAAACTGTTTAATATTTTAAAATGCAGTATTTTTTTATCATTTACGTTCAAAAATTATGCTCTTATTAAAATCTTACATAAGAAATCACATTGAAGTAAATTTCTTCAAAACTTTTGTGTTATTTATATTTACATCACTTATATTTAAGTATCTTAATTGTTGGATAGGTCTTTTCTCTTGTACTAAAAATTTCAAAACATAATCTTCGATTATAAAAAGTCTGAGGAATGATATATATATTTTATGCAGAGAATGTTACAAGTCTTGCGAAATGTATGTCTCAAAGAAATACAGTAAAAGAAATGAAAATATACTCTATAACAGTATTTAAGTAAATAAATCAAGTCTTCCATTATATATACATACGTTATTCTCTTATGCACTTAAATGATATTACATATCAAAGTATTATATCAAACTTGTTCTATTATTAAAATGTGTGCATTTGACTTATTAGCTTGTAATAGTTCTTTTTAAAACATATACATTATTTGCAATTTAACCAATGCACTATGCACTTTTATTTTCTCTTCTTTTGTTTAATGTTTCATTCAATGTACTCTATATTAGTTGTTCAAAAAAATACACACTGTACTGACTCTAAGTAGCGTAAATTGTTTTTAAATGGGAAATCATTTACCTAGATTACTAACTTCAGTTAAAAGTCATTTTGATACTTAAGCTTTTTTCAATTAACTACATATTGCCCTTAGTTTACAAGAGAAAAACGAAGTATATTTCTTTATTCAACATTTTAAAAGAGCCAACTGAAGAAACCTTTCTTTTTCTCTTCTTTAGTTGTTTTTAGGAAAATGTGGTCAATGTCTTTAAAAACGTTTTTAGGAGATTGAGCTGCATTAACATAATAATGAACCCCTTGTAAAGTATAATAATCAATCAAAGGTTGAGTTTGTGTGTGATATGTTGCTAATCGTTTCTTCAATGCTTCTGCATTATCATCAGATCTTTTAATTAATGGCTCTCCAGTAATCTATTAACAAAATATTGTTTAATATATTTTCTAATTTCATATGTAAGTTGTCATTTAATAAAAATAATCATTATTAGTTACATCATCTTTCATATGTTCTTTAGGAGGAGAAAATTCTTCATGGTACGATCTGCCACTTGCAGGATGTATTAAACGACCTGTGATTCTCTTTATCAACAAATTATCATCAATTCCAAACTCTATCACAGCATCTAACTTGGTTTGTCTCTTCTTTAACATTTCATCAAGCTGTTGTAATAGAAAAGAAATGAATTTTAATAAAAAATATCAAAATCTTACCTCAATGTCATTTCAAGGTTATTGATAATCTTCTCAAGTTGAACAAAAACAAATTGTTATTAACTTCAGTCCATTAAGATATCACTATGAAGATATCAAGCTTACTTTTTCAGCTTGTGGTACACTTCTAGGAAAACCATCCAACAAAAAACCACGTTTACATTCAGGTTTATCTAGATTACTATCAATCATATTAACTACAAGATCATCACTGACTAATTTACCATCATCCATTACTTTTTTAATTTCTGTTCCAATAGCGGATCCAGAATTAATTTCTGCTCGAAGCATGTCACCTGTAGATAAATGACATACACAGTATCGTTCTTTCAATAGCGGTGCCTAAAATACAATCAGTATTCGATTAAATAATTCGCATTAATGTTTTAAAAATATTACATCCAAATTTGCGTAAAAAGAATTAATTTCACCTGTGTACCCTTACCGCAACCAGGTGGTCCTAATAAAACTGCATTAATTCCTCTACTCGGTACATCTTTTGAAACTTCTGAAATTTCCTTTGGCACTGCTTCTGCACGCGGAGCCATTTTTTTGTTATAGCTAACTTTTTTAGTAAAATTTTCAGAAATTTACGAAAACGATTATATTAAAGATTACTATCAAGAATACAAATCACTGTTATACACAACGCGCCCAACAAATATGCACCATCAATTCCTCCGATTCTTCCAAAAGAATGTAGCGCAATGATTCGTCCTTTGTACTATGTATATACATACAACACTTACCTCATCTATCGTTCTAAATTCAAATTAATATCGATTTAAATAAAATTAAATCGATTGCGGTCGCAAATTTAAATTTAAATTTCGATTTCAAACATTCTAAAATTAATTTTAATCGTGTTCATTAATGGATAGAGAGTCTTAATAATCCCCACAACATTTACTAAAGAATACAAATCTGAAAAAGTATAAGATAGTATTTTATACATATAGCCATATTTAAAGTATGTATATTTATACATTTCTATCGTAAAATTAGAAAATAAAGCTATAGGTTTAATAAACTTAAGTATAGAATTACGTGGGTAAATTATTTTTTGAATTCATATATATTTTTATCTTATTATATTATTTTAATAAACACAGACAATACATTAAACAAAATACAATATTAAATACGCTAGTTTTAACCTAGTCTCGAATTTTAATTGCTTATTAAAAACTATGACTTTTATGGCTGTTAATTTAAACATAATAACAGCATCATTATTATTACAATTGATATTAATTTAACTACGATCAGAACTTCATTGTTTCAACAAAAAACTGTTACCTAAATTCTCATTTACTAAAATTTTTGTATGGCAAGCTTATTTTTCAATGCTTAATTATATTATACATTGATGAAGTATTAATATTTAAGTTAATCTCGTGTAAAAATAAATTATATTAAAATACCCTGAAAGGAACAATAAAAAGAACCCTTTTTTAGAAGCTTATAGACAATATTTCAATCAGGATTGATATTGCTTTTTTGAATTAATTTAGATCTCAATTTTGTAAACAAAACTAACATCTTTAATAGTATTCCTAATGATTACAGCCTATTTCTATTAATATATTGTATAGAATAAACATTTTCCTTTCTGTAAAATCGTCCAGTTTTCTTTTCTAAAAACAAATACAATAATAACATTGCTTTATTTGTTTAAAAAATTATTATTACATCCGCATGCATTCATAATAGAACCATTCCACATTCCACATATAATTATTGTCTATGTATTAATGTAATATTATCTACAAAAATTCTGATAACCTAAATATTTGTTTGTTTTCTTATATTAAGTACGTATTGGAACACAAAAATCCAATAAAAAACATTTTTTGCAAGCAGAATAATTAATCAGATTTAAAGTCATTTCCGTAACTATTTACCACATTCAAATTTTATTATCACAATGTTGCTATATTTGAATATACATAAAATCTTACGTTTTTTTAAAATGCAAAAGAAATAAATCAAACGTTAAACATCAAATAAAATAATTTATTTGATGAATTATTGAATCCTATAACTAGTTAATATTAGGACGGCGTAAAGGTGGGTGAGAATGATAAATAATAAACTAAAAATTAATAGTTAACGATCATAAATTAATAATGTTTTCATCGCCTTGCTTTCCCAAGAAAAGATGCACAATTTTCTTTGGTCTAAAATCAACATTTTCTATTAATAAAACATTAACAATGTAACTATTAATCTTATTTTCAAATTATTTAAATATCATATTTATTATGATATCCATATATTATAACACGAATTTATTTCAATAATAGCCATACTGCTAAAATAAATTATTTGTACTCAATATATGTATCTATATATCTTATAATCACAATAGAATTTTGTTATATATAAATAACATATAAATTACAGTTAATTAACATTTTCCAAGCAATGTAAATCATGATCCCAATCATAAAAAGAATGTTATAATTGCACATTTAGCTATAAAAGAAAAATATTAATTCATAACAATTTCTTATTTAGTTCTTCTATATCCATATAAATTTTCAGTACAAATTATATTATACCTATTTCATTACCATTAAATATTTAAGAAATTGATGAATTATCAATTCTGCAAAAATTGGAATTGCTTTTTTACTGGAATATTTTTCTAAAGTTTATTACAGTATTATATTATGTATTGCACAATGCTTGGTGTTAATTCTCATGCTCTTGAGAACTTGTGTATATGTTACTTAATACTCTATAATCGTTCATTTCTTTTTCATTAAATATTTCAAATAAGCTATTTTTTACGTACTAAAATAGTACTAATATCAAGCTGTTTGGTCACAAAGACTTATTAACAGTATATTCTCTATTTTATCTATACTAATGTTTCAACAAAGTACTTCTGCTAAATTCTTATAATTCAATCGCAGAAGCATTAAATAAATACTCGTACACTCGTTATAATTTTAAAGACTTCATGATCACTTTTGGATAATTTGCAAATATTCTAAATTCGTTTTTCAGTTTCGAAAACTATGTTCTATTAAATTATTTGTAAAAATAAATAAACTATATTGATGATAATATAATACTATTATAATAAATATGTAAATAATAATTTTATTACATAATTTTACTGAAAAATATTTTATAAATATAACACAGATATATTTGATTTCTTTCTGTAACTGTACACAAGCTTTGTTATTTAAAAAATGTTACGAGCGTTGCTAATAGATTACAAAAAATAAAAATATTCCAAATCTAATATGAACTTTGGAATATTTGCATATAGTTAAATATTATACAGGTCACAAGTATAGATAAATTTCATAAATTGTAATTTTATATAACTTTTATGGAAGTAGTAACTGTGTGATTGAAATGATTGCATTTCATTGTAGTTATTTTCTTTGCGATATTAGAAAATGCAAAGTTGAATACAAATCCGTATAATTTACTTTACCATAACTGTATTGTATGTATGTGTAAATATGCATATGTGCGTGCATAAATTTTTTAATCCGCTATCCAAATACGTTTTATACAATTCTATAAATATTATTCTTTTTGTAAGAATAAATCTAGTTAATATTATTTTTCTGTAGTAAATGCAAATTTTATTTGCTTGCGTAAAGCGCTTCCACCAACAAATTCTTTCGTAATATACTTTATGTAGTAAAAAAGTTTATGCATTCTTTCATTCCCTGGTTTCTCGTTATTTATACCTTTTTATGAAGGATTAACTAATTAGGTTAATATCTTAGATTCTCCTCATCTAATTTTCCATTTCAAAAGTTATATGTGGCTCTAATTATTCACAGATTAATCATATAGATCAAGCATATATTGCTATATCATACGGTCTGAAATAAGTTTCGTTATATTGTATGTATATTATGCAAAATTTCTGAATTCTTATCTATATCTTTGTATGGATTATAAAATCTGCCAATATATGATTGTTAATTTTATACTTCAACAAGTGATATTCTTTGAATACATGCGTAAATCTAACACACTAGGAAAATCTAGTGTGTTAGACGCCTGTTTCATATAGTTTCTTGGCTGTTGACTGATTGTGAGCTACGTGAACTCTTCCGATTCATTGGTTCCAAGTAAGCTGCTGGTGCCCATCCTTCTATTCCAGTACTTATTAATTTTACAAACCACCAACCAGCACATCCGACTTTAAGAAGTTCTAGATTGTCTCCCTCGCGCATTGTAACTTCTGATTGACCAACTGCACAATAATCAGCTAATGCTACATATCTTCCACCCTAATTGAATACAAAATTGATAGCATATTAGCTTTTTAATTATTTAAACTATAGGCATCTAACTATTTAATTATACTATTTGAAATGAAACTTACAGGAGCAGGACCAGGATTTTCACTGAAAGCATCTTCGTCATCAGTATTACTGTTTTCTGAACTCCATGCAACATCATCTTCAGTTGACTGCGAAATATCTGTAATATGCGATATAACACTGCTGCCATCAACTGAAAGAGTTCTTAACGATCCTGAAACACTGCCTTGAGCTTCCCATGAAATCGTTTGCCGCAAAGGTCTACAAATATTTTGTGCAAAACTATTATAATCATTAAAGTTTTTAATGTGTCCTATAAATAATAATATATACTTGTGATTGGTTTTTCCAAGAGCAGAATTTTGTTTCCCTTTAAGCTCAGCCAATTGAGACATTAAAACGCCTTTAATTTGACGCACCCAAGACTGTTTGACATCAACTGTAGATGCTTGTATAGTATGCACTTCAGCTCGACCTTGTAGCCAAATTTCGAAACGTCTTGCATCACCTTTTACCGATTCTGTTAATCCAATTTGTGACATCTATAAAAAATAAGATTATGCTTTTTAGATATAATATAAATAAAGTGAATAAAAAATATGAAACAGATATTAAAAATTACCTTTAGATATCTTTTGAAATGGTATGTAGCTTTATTATGAGCTTGTGGTTTACTATGTTTACAAAATATAAATGCCTTTTCGTATAAGAATATATGTCGCTGTGATGGTTTTAACCTGAGAAGCCGTTCTCGTTTACTGCTACTCCATACACTGAAAGAACCTTGCAATAGGAGTTCACCTTGTGCATTTAGATCACCCTAAAAAGGATATGCATTTTTGGCATTACATCATTGAATGGCATAAACAATTATTTTTAAATAATATTATGCCTACACCAAATCCAGTAATTGCAGTCTGATGCATGCTGTCATTAACACATTTTAATACAACAAGCATACAATCTAATGCTTCTTGTAATTCAGTACAACACGATGGTTCGTCGCTATATTTTAAAAGATCTTTCAACAACAATTGGTATTTTGTTATACGTTGAACAGGCTTTAGAAGGTATGCAGCAAGGTGTAATTTGTGACCAAGCTTTTGTTGACAAGCTGCAAGAAACTGTGGTTCATTTTGTATCTGTTCTCGTAATTTTTCAGATCTCGGAATGTTTTGACAATAATAACTATATAATCTGAAGAACATTTCGCGCTAAAAAGATAGATGCATCTTATATTAAAAAATATCTACGTTAATTTTGTATTAATTGACTAAAATTGCGTATATGTATAGACATTTACCCTTTGTACAAAACATAATGCGACAAGTTCGGTATTTGAAATGCAATTTTCTAAATCTTTTAAAAATGTTTCTCCGTGAAAAATGTATATATCTTCTAAGTTTCCAAATAAAATATCTCCTTTGCCAACTAATGCTGCTGGTACTAAATGAGCCATTGCCTCATTTATTAATTCCATTTTGTATCCTTTAATTATAGTACCTAACTCAGCAACATAAATTCGTTCAGTTTCAACTAGTTCCGTTAAAACATGTCCACGCTTTAAACGTAAAGCTTCTGTGTCCTTAGATTCACTTTCTGGAGATGAAGATTCTCCTTCTATAGGACTCATCTCCATCTAAAGGAATATAATCAAGAAATAAAAAATAATTGAAAATATGTCAGATTAAGTAAAATAACAATTTACCTTCGGCATAGTGTTAGCTTTTTTAAGAATTCTTCCAGGTTTAACAATTTGAGGCAGTGATTGCAATGGTTTAACTGGTTCAGGTGTTACAGTTTGAACTGGTCTTGCTGGTTTAATTAATTGCTGTTTTAATGTCATTATTCTTTTATCACACATCAAGGACACATCTTCTATTCTTTGCAAAACCTAATAATTTATTTTATAAGCACAATAATTTTATAAATATAATTTTGTTTACAGAATATACATACTTGAGTAATAAGAGCCTTAGTTTCAGGCATTACAGAGTCTTGAAAAATACATCTGGGATGGTGAAATTCTTCAGCAGCTTCTATTAATTCTTGTAATTCTTGAAGTGCTTGATCAGGTGGAGTTGTATTGTTTTGTGAGGCAAGTAATTCTATACCACGTGTACACCATGTGTTTGCCTATTATGTATATATATTTAGAAATAGACATCGTTTCAGATAATTTTAAATATAAATAATTACCTTATCTATACGTTCCATGAGTTCCCTACATTTAGTTAACATATGTAATCGTCTTTCTAATCTTTGACTTAGAATAGTACAAATCCTCTGTAGTTCCACGCATTTTGGTTCTACAACATCTGTAGGACATTGATGCCTCCCAGATAATAGTTGTTGACCAGCAGATATCACCTCCTCTGCTCGTTCTATATCTCCCTATAAATATATGTAATTTTATTCATGTTTAAAAATATGAAAATAACATTAATAAGAAAACTACAAACAGTCATCAAATGTTTTCATCAATTGTCACTGTTTCGTCTAAAAAAAGTATTACAAAAAAATACTATCTTACGTGCAGTGTAAAGTGAGAAATAATAATGACATTCATTCTCAAAGTTCATCATGCCAGTATAAGGCATGAATTAAATCCCTATTTTTTTCGTTTTTGATAAGTAATTTTTAAGCTTCAAATGTGCGTGAGTACGCATTTGATGTAACTAAACGTTTGATAGGGATTTAATTCACAAACCCATAAATTGTTATACTTAATAATTATTTTATTGTATTTCAAGATACAGTAAATAGAATTAAAAAATTGAAATAATTATTATCATCGTATTTAAATATGTAAATCTATCACAAAATATATGTATTCTGTTGAGTGGATTGCTTACCAAGACCCAAATCCACATGGTATGCAACAAATAGGACTATCGACAAAATGAGGAAAGCGATGCAAAATAACATTTGTGCATGATGTGCATTATATGTATGTGTATCTACATATAAATATTATTCAAACCAGAATTTTCATTAAAATTTTTTAACAATTTTGTAGTGGATATTAATTTATATACATATTTTAATTTTTAAATATCTAAAATAAACTTATTAAAATAAATGCTTTATAATACTGGTTCGAATATTATACCTTGCTGCCTTAAGTGCATTGTGAACATTCTCAAACTTAAAATATTGATATTAATATTAATATTTGTTTTCCTTTCATCATATAATTTTATTAGTTATATAGAGTTGAAAGTGATATAAACAATTATTTTATATAGAAGTATTTTTAAATATTATTGTCCCAGATTTGTAAATATATTTATTTAGACAGATTAGCTTTATTTTATTGCTTGTGTACTTTTGTTGTTTTGCATAGATTAGAATATATGTTTGTTTAATATGTAATAAAAATATGCATGTATATATGTATAAATAAAGGTACATACTCTACATATTCTTTGAAATGCTGACGTGTCACAAACTAACTGCTCAACCCTTGCTTGAGTTTCTCCTACTTCTGTCATTTCTTCTATAGTTTTTAGATGTTGATCTAATATTGCTTGTAACTCTCTAAAGTCAGCTTCAAATTGTCTTAATGCTAAGCAGTGTCTCAAACGAGAACTATGATGTGTCCAAAACAGATCAAAAGTGCGTTCCGTTTCTTCTAACTGAACAAGCAATCTAAAAACAAATAATAACTTTTAATTCTTGTTCTCAATAAAGAAAAATAGTTGTAATTAGTGTTAAACTAAATTATCTTCTACCTTTCTATTGCTGCAACATTTCCTAATCTATCAGCTGTTCCCTTGCCAGTTAATTGTCTTACACTATCCAATAGTGCTTCACCATGTCTTGCAGCACTAAGAATTTCTTCTTTTAATTCATTGTATTCTACTTGTTGTTGAGATAGTAAAGATGTAGTTGCAACTGTATTATTAGGAAATTCAATTTCGGCTAAACGCCGAGTGAAAGAATCCAATGCGAGAGATACGTCTTGAGTCATTGATGAAAATTTTTCTAAACTCTAAAAAATTTTTAATATAGAGAAGTAGTTATTTTTATATTATTTTTATTATTCTACTTACAATTCTATTTTGTATCCAAGTGTGATGACAATATGGCAAGGTACCACCCAGTTGTTCAGTTAACTGATCTTTATCTATAAGTTCATGAAGTTCAGCAACATTTGCTAAAAATATAACTCTAAATTTGAAATCTTCTCTAAATAGCTTGTTTGATACTTCTGAAATAGCTTTCTGTAAAAATCCAGCTGGACGCAGAACATATGCTACATGAACTAAACCAGGAAAAAAGCCCTAAAATATAAGATAATTATTAACAGAACTATCAAAACTTTTCCTTATATTATCATTGTATGTTTTAATATATATATATATATATGCTCACAGAGATCTTTAATAACACAGTCTTCACAGAGTTCCACTTATCATTTCTTCTATCAATAATTAAGTGGAATCCAAGATCTGCTTCTTGTAATCTAAAAATTATCAGATATTATTTGTAATGATTTTTCCAACATGTAACTGTACATATTAATAACACTGAAAGTTGAAATCTCACGTTGGCACAGAAGTAAGATACAGCATGAGACGTTGGTAATCCAAGTCAGATAAATTATGAAAATTACCATTATCTGGAAAAGTAATTATAGGACATCCTTCTCGAGTTTTCCCTCCTACATATGTGGAACGTGTTATTTTAAAAATGCAATAATTATATAATATATTCTTCAATGACATTAATCAAATTTTATCTCACCTGCTATAATAGCATACTGTGATTGAAGAAGGTCTGCAACATCTCGGATTGCCAAATCTCCATTTTCAATCTCACCTGTCATGCTCTCTACATCTTCTAAAAAATGTAAAATCAAGTGAATTACATATTTTAAAATGTAAATATATACAATATATGTAATATTAAATAATGCTATGACTGATTGAATGATATTATAAATCAAAGTACTTATATTTCCATTTTGTAATATATAAATATTTATACATCATTAAACACATATATCTCATGGTATATTTACATAATATTGAACATACAATATAATTACACAATAAATTTGTAAATAAATTACATTAATAATTTTTAATAAAAATAACTTCAACTACATAGCTCTATAGTTATTTAAAATAAGTATTTGGTACAATTATATACAATTGTATTGATAATCACTTATGCAATATTTGCTATATGTCAAAGTGAGATCTCAGAGTGCACTTATATGACCTTGCTGATTCCAACTAAGTGAAGTAGTTTCCTGCTGTATCTACAATATTTCAGCTATAACTGTAAAGCAAGAGGCTCTCAAACTATAAATTGACATTATTATAATTATAAAGATATATATACTTCTATAAAAAAACAAATCTTTCTGGAATAAAAAATATGTTAATATAATTATAATTAGGTGTAGTAATATTATTATTAATAAATTATTAATAATAAATATTGTAAAATAAATATATACATAGTACACAGTTTGTTATGAATTAAATTTTCATTTTATTATTTTAAATAGTAAAGTTCAACATTTTCTTGTACAGTTTCCCCTTTTTGCAATTTTTTAAGTCTAATTTTAATATACTGTTTTCAAATTTTATATAATATTATTAGTTTAATGTATAAAATGTTAATATTTTTTAAAAGTGATTACTGATTTATATATTAGAATTCAGTCCTAATAGAACATACTTAGGATAACTACATTTTTATATTACTCTTATTTGTAATATGTGATTGTTCCACAACTATGCAGATAGGATATAATAAGAAAAAAACCATAAATTGAAAAAATACAAATTATTTATTATCTAAAATATTATGTATATGTGTATAATTATATATATAGTTATATTAATTATATATATATTATATATGTATATAATTATATTAATTATATATACATACTTGGTTTACAGATTATAAATCAATATGACACAACCACACATCAAATCATGATTCTTTCCTTTGTTTGTTTAAATAAAATAAATATTTAATAACTAATGAGCGGATTTTTATGAATTAATAAAACGACCGTTAATGTATTATTTCTTGAACACTCAATCTACCTCAGACATATTTTTTAATTATAATAATATAAGCATATGAACAAAATATACCTGTTTTATTGGGTAATTTATACAGTCATTTTATAAAATTTTATTTTATTTTATATGTATATTTTCAAATATATTATCTTTTTAATTGTATTTAAATATTAAATGTAAGAGACTTTTTATTTTTTAACATCATCTATTTTAGACAGGTAATGGTGATTTATTGACTAGAAGTCCACTTGTAGTTATCTGATAACTCACACCATCTTGTAGTTTGCTAATTGGTGTTAAAAAATAAGTATCACTTTGTCCTGTTTCGCTAGCAATTAATAAAGGTAATATGGCATTGCCTTCTGTTATCAGATCTGCTGATTTGGATGTTCCATCATCAATTGCATCTTTTTTCTCCAAGTCAGTTTTACTACATCCTTGATTCTGTATATTCTGATTTCTGATCATGAATTCTAACTTAGAAAATTTTACTTGCGGGAATTGAACTTTCATAAATCTTCTAAATGTTGAATACCCCATTATTTTTATATCAGGAGACATTTTTCTACAATACTGGATATATGAATTGTACACTACTTTGCGTGTAATGTTTGATGGAAGATGTAATTGTGCATTTTTTGCAACTTTCGTTTTTTGTTTTGTTTCTTGCAATTCAATAAAATTTTTTAAGAATTCTGTAGCAATTTTATAAATATCTAAGGAAAACGTATTGTGAGGAATTTTTCCATGATTTCCATGAACTCGTGGGGTAACACCATGGGTCATTAAGTGTTTCCTAATTCGTTTTATTTGATAATGTGTACAGTTTTCTAGGTATAAGAAAGCATCCAAACACACTCTTCTACCCTGATATACATATTGTGCACGTAATCTACGTCGCTCTGTATGTCGCACCGTTTCATATGGATTGGTCAAACAAGCCATGGTAACACCCATTAAATACATATCATGTTCAGCCTTTGTTAATTCTGCAATATTCAATCTATGACGATACACCGTTTCAGGATTTAAACCTTTAAAGCACTGATCATCCTGACATTCACATCCTCTTTTAAATCTTTGTAACACTTGAGTTAGACTATCCTCTAACTTTGTGGATTCATAATTTGATTCTTCTTCATTTTTATGTTTCTTCACTTTCATTTTTGTTATGTTTTTCTTTGGCTTGAAGGTACTACTTGTTGCATCCATATGTATTTTCTGTAATACAAAAGTTTTTCATATATTATGGAAAATGCTGTTAATAGGTCATTAATAGATAACTTTATGTCTTAACATTATACTGATATAAAATTAAAAGATATGACGATTAATTGATATTGATATATACTACCATAAAAATATTCTTTTTTATATCGTTTTAACACAGATGTCTACTTACCTTTTCTCTTATTTGTGTATATGTCAACTCATCATTAACCATACATTGACAAGTGGATACTTCTACCTTTTGATTTTTATTACGTAAAGTATCTTGCAATGTTACAATATCTGGTTGCATTTCAATCTCATTTTTTTCACATAAATTAGTATCCATATTCCACTTAATATTATACAATGAGGTATCTTTTAACTCTTTATATGTTCTGGTAAACAGTAATATTTCAATGATAAAATTATACAAACGAAAATAAAAAAAAAAATCGATGATAGAAATCAAGTATTGTCTGTTTAAAAAATACTTTACAATAAAAATTTCGAATAGAAAGATTCTAAACAGGTGATCAGCTGATTAATGTCAGTTATATGTTCGTGTCAATTATAAAATTTGTTTAAATTTATTTAGCAAAAAATAAATCAGAAATTATAAAGTAAATGATAAAGAAGATTATAACGAATAACATAAATGACAAAACAAAGAGATGAACTTATTATTTTGATTTTTATTTAGAAAACTACATTCGACATCGACCCGGTTGAGAATCACTACACATAATGGCTTTCCATCTTTATGGCTATGTGGCAAGTCAAATTTTACTTACCTTTTTTTAATTTGACCTCGCGATTATTTTCACAATTATAAATATCTTTTAAAAAATACCACATTTGAAATGTATGCTGTCACGGTATTAATTTTTCGCAAATTTTAATAATACCGGGTAACATTATAAAGCACTACGTTTAATGATATGGCGAATCTAGTTCTTAATATTTCGTGGAGGGGATAACGGTGCTAGTCCCGTATAAATGGAACAATTTCCATGTTATATTCGTATCAATTGGTAAAGTTGTCAAAATAATTTCAAATAATCAACATTTGTTTAAATTCTTTTTAACTTTGATGAACAAAGAAAAATCTATAATTCTGCTAATTTGTTTAATAAATGGTTATGTCATATATTATTTAAAAAACATTGTTCCAAATTTACTTAAATTTAGATTCGATTTTCATAAGAATCATTAAGTCACGATATATTTAAATATACATATTCAAATAATGAAAAAAGAAATTTTAAAACGTATTATGTATATACATATACATATGTAAGAACATACCCATATATTCATTGTAATATGAATTTGAGATATGAAATTGACAAATATTCATAGCAAGTTGTCCATTAAATTGCAATAGAAATTTATAATTATAATATTGATCTTGTGTTTATGTAATATGACTATCACTAACATGTAAACAAATCGGGTTGTCTCATAAATCAATAATCTGTTTATAGTTCGAATAAAATTATAAAAGGAAAATATAATTATCGCGCAGATCGTTTGTACTTCGAATTTTTGGAATATTTCTTTTAGCGACATTTTTATGCATTAAATTAATGTAGGAAGTAGTAGAATAAAGTGTCTAATCCAAACCTGCACATTTCGTCGAGCAGTGTTGATGACAGGGGCAGTTGCAGCCGTGTGTTGACTTTCGTCGAAGAATCATATTGTGCTTTTTACTTCACTAAATAATCGTTTTTTACGTGTTACAAAATATCACGCGATATTATCGATAAAATCAACACTTCACGCAATAATTTGATTTATCGTCAATATTACAAGTCTACTCTATTACTGATATATATGAAATATTCTAATTTTTTCGTGTGCATTAATTTGATGGAATTTCATGATAGTCGATCTTTATTTTCCGCTCGGATATTATAGTCTATATTTCCAATTAGTCTTACGCACCCAATGCCTAGAAATAACTGCAACGCGATCACTTTATCCAAGAATAAAACGAATTAATTAGTAAATCTGTTAATAATATATAATATATTGATGTAAAAATTCTAATTATAAAATAATGATGGTTACATTGATTCGATGCTTTTAAAACTTTATTGAATACATCTCGCAACTTGTAATCCTGTAGTTTTATGACTTATCACCATAAAACACCTACAACGGACGACGACCTCTATCGTAACCTAACAGAGTATGCGACGCCATAATGTTCCACAGTAGAAGTAAAGACAAGACGAAACAACCAATCACGAAAGACTCGATTTCTAAAGTGGGGTAACTGCACGTGACTTGCAGCGTGTCAGTCAAAAGTGTTCGATTAAACGTGGATTAAACTAAAATTCTATATAATTCTACTATGTTATTACTTTATTATTGAATTGAAAACACGTTGGATTATAAAAGGGTCGCGTGATAGATTTTTAACATATCTTTTCAATTGCAGCATTTATGTTATAAGAAATAAATAATATGAATGCATATGTATGCAATAATTTCTTCATTGTACAATATAATTATAATGAAAGTTTTGACGTATAATAATTAAACCAAATAACGTATAAAACGTCTGCTCTTTAAATATACT
This sequence comes from Bombus pyrosoma, assembly GCF_014825855.1. NCBI lineage: Eukaryota > Metazoa > Arthropoda > Insecta > Hymenoptera > Apidae > Bombus > Bombus pyrosoma. Next base: position 14,073,097 of record NC_057778.1, on the reverse strand, counting down.
ATAATTTTTAATTTATATCATGCAAGATAAGTAAATAAGAATGATTATTCACCATTAAAAAAGAAGTTTATACATTTAACGCATTTATGACAAAAATTAAAAAAATACATAACATACTAAACTTAAGATAAGACTTACTACGCAAACTTACAATTATAATATAATTTAACAAAAGACAATAAGGAAACTATGAAACATTAAGTTTAAATGTATTTAAATTAAGAGTATTATTAGAAAGCAAATGTATCAAAATATGCAAGGAACGCCCAAAAAATCAATCGAAAACAGTGCAGAATTGAAAGTGCATGCGGTGGAGGAAGTAACAAAAAGAGTAATGTAAAATAACTAAAATTTGAACTTGACAAGACAATAAATTATACTGAAATTATACAAAATTCTCGAAAACTTACCAGCTTCCAAGATTTCGAGATCCAGGTTTCCACTTCGACTATGACTGATACTACTGCTACAAGCATTATAACTGGACCTATGAGATTCTTCCATTGCGCGGGAGGCACTGCGTTTGAACTGTTCCAAAAAACTGTCTATTTGATTTTCGATGCTGGTTGGCGAGCTGGCCATCTTTTTGCGCGCCACTCCTCAGTGAACGTCAACGTGCTGGAGATGGGAATGGAAGTTGATCTCATGGGTGTGCGGTTTTTCAACCGCAACGATGAATTCGGTCTAAGGTGTTCGAGCTACATTTTACGGTGTCAAACTATCTACACCATTAGATTAGAAGGATTAGAACGCACAAGCGAACAAATCGCTAGAATTTTGTCGACTGTTGTATCTCCTCCCGCTACACGAAGCATGTTTGTTTGTCGTCGAGGAACGCCCGGAACTGAAACGACGCATCGCTTACTGCAATGTTTTCGCGATAGGTGTCGTGAATGGCTGTGAAATTCGCGCATATGAACGTACGAATACAAAAGAGGTATGTGATATGATATGTATCATGTAACTATCTGTATCTCATCTGTGGTACTGCACTTGTTTATTACAACTTTGATTTTTATTCGGTTTGTACGATTTTATAAGATAAATGACTGAGTAAGTGCTTCCTTACTTAATCTCTTTCTTCTGTATATTATTTTATGCATATTTTTGTTTATTTAATGTTCACGAAGTATATAAACAAATTTAAGATGAAGTTTTAAAGTAGAATTTATATTACTCTTAATTTAAAAAGGTTCAAACTATGTTTATTGAATATATAAAAAATTAATATTTTATTATTTAGAACAATTTACACATCACTTCAGAACTTGGAGTTCACTATCATTTATTAACATTTCTATCATTAATGTTAAACTAATAAACAATTGACAGAAGTTTACAAATTAAAAAATAAAAGATTTCTGTTATTATATGTACATATGCTTGTACGCACATCATATAAAATCTATCGTATGTATATACATATATATATATATCTTGTTCGCGTAGTAGTGTTTGCTGAATCTTCAGTCGATAATACAGAGTGAGGATAAACGGTTTTAAAGGAGGGGAGAGCGACGTGACATGGAAGGAGAGTCACAAGTCTTCACTCGTTTTGTAGCATTGATGAAGTGCGTACCGTACGGCTTCTTGTTAGTTGTGCGAGCATCGGCAAGTGTTGAGTGTGTAAAATCGGTCCGTTAAAAAAGAAATACGAATTTTTCAATCATGGGTGGTAAGTCTAAGTTTAACAATATACGTATCTTGATTTTTTCTTTTTTCACATACTTTGCCTTAAGGTTACAGTCATTGAAAGCTCAATTGGGATATGTGATAACGTCGCCGGTAACCGGTCTTGACCCAATGACCTTCATATGAATTATATCTTCCATAGACAACGAACAATAACCTCTTAAAACATGTACAAAACATGGATGTATAAAAACGTGTACATTTTTATTTCATTATGACTGTTTAATTTACTATTTATGTTAGGAACAATTATTTCCTTCCGATATTTTATCAACAACTTAAAACGCATGTGTCTTGTTTTATTTTGCGAAAATCGGTCCAATTCGCGCTCAGTTTCACGATGTTTCGTTTGGACGCATGCGCGAAATCTCTTTTTTACTTTTTGATAGATTGGCGCGAATTTAATATTCTACACTTTGTGTTATGTATACTGTTCTCACATTAATTATTCTTTGCATAATTATATTTTAAAATTAATTGTTTAAAGTTACATTATAACGAACTGAATTATCGCCATTCCTTTTTCTTTTCCAATAAAACATGTGATTCTATTCTTATGTACATGATCGAGCGGCCATATTTAAAAACCTAACATGACACACCTTTTAAAATTAGAAATATAAAATAAAAATATCTGATCAATTGCAATGATTTCATTTCTTATAATTACACAATAAATTGTGTTTATATAATTATGTTTAAAACATTGTATTTAAAAAATAAAATTAATTTGTAGATTTATTTAGATATATGTATACTGTATTTATTTAAAGCATAAGTACGTTTACAACACAGGTTCCTTCTTTTTTATTGTTTTGTGCATTAGAAACAAGATACCTTCTACATAAAATAAGATAACAGTCGGTGGTATTCCTGTAGGTTATTCTTAGCCGTCAGGGGAAGAAATTGCGGCTCTTTGCCAAAATCCCCTATCTCTTTATATTTATTTCGAACCCGGTAAAATTCGATTTCATGAAAAATTTGCTTCTGTAACTTTATCTATTTGTATTATATATTTGCATTATATATTTGCATCCAATATTTTTTTTAGTAGATATGTACATACCGAAAAGACTCACGTTTTATTATCTCCATTTCATATTGTAAATATTTATTTTCAGTTGAAATTACTCTTAATTCGTATTACTTAATTGTAGATTTCTGTAATCGAGAATTACTTAATATTATTACGACGATGATATTAATGCGTTTATCGATCGACATGCTACGATGATGTAACAGGGAGCCGCAATGTATTTACGAAGAATTTTCATTCATGAAGAATAAAAAGAAAAGATAATATATTAAACGAAAATTGTGACATTAAGCAAGTAGTTTCACTCGGTACTTTTTTTCTTAATATTTCTTTTCTTACTTAATATTTATCTTCTCAACAAGAGTTATGTCACAAAGTAACTTTTAGTCATTTAAAAAAACAGAGTCGAATTACCATATTGTATGATTTGAGTATTGTAATATTGCAGTTAAAATTCTTGTATTCCGAATAAAAATGTGCACTGCCACAACTAATACAGTTACGCTAAAACGGAAGTTCATTGTACGACAATTGACGCGAAATAGCCGTGCACTATTTTTATATAGATTCAGTCTTGACCTTCGTCTAGACGGGACCCGGAATTCTAGATTGCAAGGTTCGTCTGGATGTCTAGACGCACTCTACAATTCCCACTGCACCTCTTTATAGAACGGATTTCTAATTAAATACGATCTTTCTTGTTACTTTTTCCTCACCCTTAATTCTAAGCTCCACCTATCCGGGATAGTTACGAAACATAAACGTGACTGGTCCCTAGTGGTCAATCTTCGTCTTTCAATTATGATATCGAAAGGGATAAATGAAAGAATGGTTTGATAATGACAACATTAAACCTAACTAGGAGCAAGTAATTAGAAAAATGAATAGTTCAAAGCGAGAACTGTCTAAAATGAGCTTAGCTTGTTTTATAAACTTTCTGCTTAGATCTCTATACCATGAACTACTCGGCATAGAATTTCACGACGTTACATCCGCATAACTGCCCGTAGCAAATAAGTTGATAAAATTAGATCCAGACAATGGACGCTCCGTCAGTCCTCTACGGTTACTAAAATTCCATCAGTAAATCAAATTTTACACTTCTATTTATAAATTCTTGCAGTTTTTCGTTAATATAATGTGTACAGGATAGAGGAAATGAAAAAAACTTAGTTTTTTAACGAAAAATACGAAAGAGAGCGAGAAAATTTCTTAATACATATATGTTACAAAGTTAGAATTTTTGCAATTCTGAGTAAGAAAGAGTTTCAGGAAAGTCATAATAATTCCAAGTTTGAAAGTTTTAGAATTTAGAAATCTTAGAATTTCTTCAATTCTAATAGTAACTATAACATTTTTCGATATATATCTAGTATAAATTAAAAAAATTCTAAGTAAAACTGTTTCAGAAAAATCAGAAAAATTTCAAGCGTAAAAGTTATAAAAGACTTTTTTAGAGTTTTAGAGATTTAGAAGCTTATGGTAAGAATCTCTAATAGTAATTTGAACTTTGATATCTTAATTGTAATGGAATTTCATGCTGATGTTGTGATTGAAGATATGGGTAATCGAGAAAACTATCTGGATGCACATTATTCCGAAATAAGGAATGATAATAATGGATTATTCGCGTTGTAGGAAAAGGTGTCGATTCGTATACGTCTGTCTGAAGTATAATCATATAAAGAAATCTGGTCAGGCTTGGGAGACAAGTGCTTGACCTAAGGCAAAGTATATGAATGCATTTTGTACAACCGCGAGGCTGGGTTGCTATTATAAGCTAGCCGGCTTGTATAAATATAAACCTGTGTGGCAGAACGACGCCGGCAGTTTGCCTCTCGGGTTTCGTCTGCATATTACAATATATGAGAAGACGAGCACCGCCTTTCTCATAGCCAAGATAAATGTTTTGTGTCTTTTAACACGCCCTGTGATAATGTCGGCACACCAGGAAACAAATAGAGAGACACTACTGCCAAAATCGTGACACACCAGGTTAATATGATTCTTCCGGCCATCGACTATTGGCTAACTTGGATCCATGCGTAATTAACTGACGAAATAAATACGACGAACTACCGTAATTTTCACAAAATATTCTTAGAAAAGACAAATCGAGTTTTCGCGTTTACCTAAGGAAGTTTATTTATTTCTTTTTGGATAAATGTGATGAAATATCTAGCGTTACATTCATATTAACAAACTTGATATTCTCATGTTGTGTAAGAACAATAAACGAATATTAGAGACGAGAAACCTATTTAATGTAAAAGTATTTTTTACTGTATTTTAAGTGTTCATTCTAGGATATCGAACAATTCAAATTATTTCTATTGGTGATTATGACAATGATTGAAATTGCATTCAATTTTTATAATTTACCTAGATTATTGATTTAGAATTTCATGATCACCAGCATAAGGTAATGTAAAGGTGTATAGAAAGATTCGATGCGATTCAATGCGTTATCTTTCGGAATGCACCGGCAGCAGAAATCCCAGCTTTTCTCTTATATCTATTCTCTTTCTCAATTTTCCTTATTATCTTTTTTACGCTTATGATTCACGCAATTTCTTTGCATTCGTTGCATTTAATTTCACTAAAGCCTTTAGTGTCATCTGCTTTCGTATAAATTCTTTGAACCTGACGACAGATAGAGAATGTTAACAATGATATTCTGCAAGAGAAACCACAAATCAGATCATGAAATCATATTGATATTACCGGAATAATTCTGAAATGATATCAAACACTCAACATACATAGTTGATAATCAAATGCTAATTTCGTAAGTGATGTAAGTTAACATTGATCACCGCTAGAGGTACAAAAACACTAATTACAATAACTTTGATGTGGAAACTTTACTTTAATAAACTTTACTTATCCTTGCTTCATTTTTTATGAAACATTAGAAATGGACAAATATTTGTAATTCTACATTATCGATAATTTCATTGAATTCCACGTTAGATGTTGAATATATGAAATCCATACAATGATAACGAAAATCGTTTTCTTCATATATCCATGTAATTGCATAATTAGGTTGTAATTTAAATAGTGAAATTAGTAGCACCTAAATAATGGTATAATTAGATATGCAAATAGTATTCGCCGGTAAATTGTATGATAATAATTATTATATATTAATATATAATATTAATATATAATATATATAATATTAATTATTATATATTATATATTGATGGATACTGTATCTAATTATCAATAACTAGACAATTATTGAACGCCTTTAATTTGTTACACTGTATAGTGGTATTTTGCGAAAGTAACATTTCCTTGATTATAATGATAACCTCGTGAAATGCACCTAGCGCAGGAAACCTAATATCTCATTCAATGTCAATACATATAACATAGCCTTTCCAGAAACGCGAACGTTATATATTTTCAAGGCTTATGAGAGAGAGACTACATACATGAAATAATTCTAGAATTATTACGTATAAGATGTAGCTCCACTTTGTGTTTCGTAAAACATGCTGCGTAATAAAGTTCGAAAAATTGATCGAATTTAGTCAGGTATCCTGTGCTGATTCTTGCGCTATGGGATGGATACTTCTGGAGAATGATTATAAGTGCTTATTTATAACTCCATTAAGGCATTTATTCCAGTAATTTATGTTAACAATTCATAGAGTTATTTTACATACCATTTAATGTTAATTTAATCTAAATGATGATTTTTTGTAGCGAAAACTAAATTCATTACTATTTTAGTCTTGATATTTTGTTTTACCAATGTAACGGTGTTCTATAATATTACAATTAAAAAGAAATGGGTTTATTAATTAATATTCACTCATTTATTGTATGGGATTAGGATTTATGTATTAGATGATATTATGTAAATTAGAAATACTTATTTTCAATATTACTTGAGAACCACTTGAAGAGTTGATAATCAGTTATCGTAAGGGAGCATAGTAAGATGTTTTATCTTTTACGTATATATATATATATATATATATATATTCTAATGTAGTTTCTTGATCATATCCTATGGAACAAACCTATCGCTGGAGCACAAGTAGTATTCAGATAAATAACTAAAAATAATATTTTTATTTTGGAACTAAATTTCTCGAGATTCAACAACTAGCCGGAGAGAACGACGTGATGACATTTAAGAAATAGAAATAGAAAGGGTTATAAATAAAGCAGCATCGTTGGATTTCTTATTGGTGAAAAACAAGTTGAACGCATTTAAGTTCGCTTGCTTGGATCAAATGAATTTCTAGCATGTGCGTCTTCTTCTATTTTTATCACTTTAGAAAATATTTATGGATGCATTGAACGCGCTCTTTTGTAACTTTTCGAATTAATTCGAAAATATATCTTTTGAAGAATATAATACACTTATAAAAATATATATGTATAACATACATATATAAATGTAAAAAATTGGGAGATTATTTTCGGAACATTTCGGGATTACAATTCAGAATTTGTAATAATTGTATATTATTTGTATTACTATTACAGTTAGTTTTTGCGTTAGACAATTGTTAGAATTGTGTAATCAGATTTATGTAATCATTAGGAAGATAACAAACACAACAGAATAACACCAATAAACTTCAGAATGTTATCTTTGATGAGCTATATATACTAGATGAATATATTTTTACTTGTAATGTTTATTAATGATGTAATGTCGAAGACAATTAAAAATTCAATGCTTCAACCACTTATAAACTGATAAGACATTCGTGACATGTATGACCACTTATTTTCACACATAAAACATGTCTTATCAATTTATGTGCATAACATTGCACACACGAACATTGCAATTTATTTACACAATTACAAAGAAATATTAACTACTATTTTTTTTCTTTAATTATAATCGTTCTATTATTTTTCTACAATCATTCTGATAATAATCTATTTTAATTTCAAGGATACGCCTGGGTTACATTAGCTACCAACGACGCTTATTCTTTGGGAGCCTTAGTTTTGGCACACTCTTTGCATCGAGTTGGTACCAAGCATGAACTGGCCGTTTTGATTACTCCTGGAGTAACACAAACCATGAGGTAATCTCATTTCTGAATGGTATTATCAATTAGTATACTTGAATGTTTGCGTATTCTTCAATTTTCGAAAATCGTTCAAAAAATGAGAAGATAGCGTTAATATATTTTTGTTTGTATTCAAATTGCACATTAGATGCAGTTGTTGCTTAAGATAAACGACTATTAACATTTTTGTATCAGCATACAGCTAAAATATTCTTTTTAATTGTATTTAGGGAAAAATTATCAGCAATCTTTTCTCTGGTAATGGAAGTAAATGTACTTGATTCAAAGGATGAAGCTAATTTAGCACTTTTAGCTAGACCAGAATTGGGTGTTACATTTACCAAATTGCATTGCTGGAGATTGACTCAATATGAAAAATGTGTGTTCCTTGATGCAGACACACTTGTAAGTTTGAACAATGATTCATTTTAATGAAGACATGGTTACTTGAATTTTAAAAGAATTTCGTGCTTTTATTTTCTATATCGCGCGTATGTTAGGTCATCAGAAATTGTGATGAATTATTTGAAAGAGAAGAACTGTCTGCTGCTCCTGACGTTGGTTGGCCTGATTGTTTCAATTCTGGTGTATTTGTATACAGACCATCCCAACAAACTTTTGCTTCTATTACTGCATTTGCTGCTGCTAAAGGTTCATTTGATGGAGGAGATCAAGGATTATTAAATATGTACTTTAGTGATTGGGCTAAAAAAGATATTTCTAAACATTTACCGTTTATCTATAATATGTGTTCTACTGCTACATACTCTTATCTTCCTGCATTCAAGCAGTAAGAAAATCTGTTTATTCTATTATAATTCTCTTACTTCTTTACATATACATGTATAACTTTTCATGTAAGTAATACATAAATAGAAAATAAAGTAATTATAAATTTTGTTATTTGATAGGTTTGGAGATGATGTTAGAATAATACATTTTATTGGTATTACAAAACCATGGTTACAGTATTTTGACACTTTGACTGGTATTGTTCAACCACCTATGGATTCTTCACATTTGCAACCATTATTACAATTATGGTGGAACATATTTTGTGAAAAAGTGCATCCTCAATTATCACCTATTATGGTAAGTTTGACTGACCATTTTTTGAATTAATCTACTACACTGATGACTTCAGTATAATTTAGAATATAATTTATAATTAACCTTTTATATTCTTTTCTGAATTTCACTATAGCCTTAAATATTAAGAAAACAGGTAAGGTTTAGATAATATGCTTTTATTTTTGTTAAAATACCATATAAAATATGTAAGAATTTTTTAAATATATCTAGAAATAGAATATATAACATTTCAAAAGCACAATCATGAACATGCTTGATAAAACATAGCTAAAACTGTATATATATTGCACATAACAAATAATGTATATAAAAGTTACTGTATTATAATCAGAATATTTCAAAAGATCTTTGAAAGGTTTAATCTCCTAATCTTTATTAATTCTTTTGTCAAAGAATTTTTATTAATAAAATTGAATGTGCATGTTATTATTTTAAATAATAATATTAGAAGTGCTAATAAAAGCTACTCGATTACAAGTTATTTACAAAATTTTTATTACAAATATATTATTATATATATGTACATACATGTGTTGCAGTGGAATTCTCTGACATGATTTGTTTTTTGTTGCATTTAAAATATATTTGACTTTTTATTTTTTTTTAATTTTCAATATTAATATTAATAGCTGAATTGGTATAAAATGTGTATAAGTTGGCAAAAAGAACCAGTAAAATTTTTCATCACATTTTTATAAATGTTTAAAATATCACAGCTATTAATGTTTAATCTTCATTTTTATATATATTTTTTTAGTAGATCAGTGTCCATTTTTTCTCTTCTATTATTATGTTTGTGACATACATTTAATATATATTTATCATCATATAATATTATTTAATGTCTATTATAGTTGTAGTTAGTACTGTATTAAATTTATACTAAAATATAAATTATTTTCAATCTATAAGTATATATTTTTTATAAACCTAATATATCTAAATACAATAGTTCAATGTTTAAGCTTATAAAATATTCTATATAATTAATTAGTTTTTAGTATTTCTTATAATATTAAGTACAAGAAAAATGGACACTGTCAAATTAGTTTTCTACTAACCAATTGAATGTGCATTTTTCTGTTTTGGCATGATGCTTGCATAGGCTACCAGCACATTGGCACCAATTTGGCACAAATTTACTCCTATGCCTTCTGAATCCTTTTTTCCAAGAAGTCCCACTTACATGGACATGCAAAACAAAATACAGAATGACATATATTTAGAACCACCAGACTTCTCAGAATTCCAAGATCCATGGGAAACTTATTATGTACCAAATGATTCAGTTATCTATAAAGCAGAAAATAATAAAAGACAACAGTATTATTTCAAAATCAATAGTTCTTCACCTATATCTATATTAAATGAAAGTTCAAAATCTGTATGTCAGAGCCAGTCATCACCAGAATGTAACAGGGAATTCTATCATAATCAACAATGTAGTGAAAATATGTCTTCTTCACATATGCGAAATCACCATAATCAAGTACAATCTAATCAATTCATGAATGAAATTGAGCAACAACATTTGTTTCCTAATTCCAATGATACATCCACTTTAAATGTAGAATCTAATCATCAGCAAACTCAAGACAATATAAAAAAATATATTTCTGTGCATAATATGCAATATCATCATTCTAGCGAATCCCATTATCAATCTACTAACAATCAATATATTTCCCAAAGTACTTGTAATGATAGTAATAGATTAGTATCAGAAGAAATAATGCAACATCAACATATTGAGCATAAACATTCCTCTAATAATAGTAACAAATCATTTTCAGAAGAAATAAAACAACATCAACATAATGAAACTTATGTTGATCATCATTGTAGTTATTGTCAAATATTTGATAATTTAAATAATAAACAACTTGTTCAACATTATGAACAAGGAAACCAAGCTTGTAAATCTTTAGATGTCAATATTAATCATGACCAAGCTATGCCAAATAACATAGCTTATCAGAATAATCTCTCAAATAAGCAAAATACTGAACGAAATGAAAATATAAACGTTACAGACAAACGGACAAGCACACTAATATCTACTAGTCCTCATCCTGATTCCAAACCTTGTACAGATTTCCACAATGTAGCAACGCAATCTGATTTACACATAATGGATGATCCAAATAGTTCAAATGTAAGTAACTGTTCCCATATATTTTTCTTTATATTAAAGTTAAAAGTACTCTCTTATTATATTTTAAAATATTTGCATTATAATTTTAAATATATTGCTTGTATATTTAGTATTTTTTGGGACATTACTTGCAGCTTTAATAAAGTTGTTTAATATAAAGTTTTTGTCATTTAATATTTTTAACAATGCTGATAAATATTTTCTGCTCTTTACATTTTTAGTTACTTCTACATTATCCATAATTATTAATGAAAGTGATATTTGTTAAAAATTATTGAAAAGGTATAGTTTCCTAGAAATATAATATGTTATTATTATCATTGTGTTATTAATTTGCACTAGATTTGTATGTTATATTGTTTTATGTTTGTGGTATATGTATTTATATCATATTACTATCACCTGTAGGCAAGGTAATTTTACAAAATAATTTATATAAATGTATATTTATATAATTCTAATCTATATTCTTATATTACTTCGTTTTACTATCATGTTACTAGTTATTAAATAAGAAGATCTCCTCTGATTTCATAGGCTGGCCTAGCTGGTGCCTTGGCTCAAATGACATTAGGTGAACCCAGAAGCGCTGAACAAATTGCATTAGAAGAGCATATGCGAAAACAAAGTTGGGAACAAGGTCAGATAGATTATATGGGTCGCGATAGTTTTGACAATATTTGGAAAAAAATTTGCGAAACGCTTGCTCTTGCGCCTCCACGGTTACCGTCCCCTCCTAAAGTAATTAATTAAGTAATACATAATGAATTGATAAAATTATGATTTGCACATGAACATATCTATATCATGATTTGCAGGAAACGCAAAAACTTGAAAAAGCTACAACTGACAAGACTGATGAATCTGTTAAATCCACTGAAGCTACTCAATCTACTGAATCTGTAGATGAAGTGGATAAAGAAACTGGTATGTATCACAAAATTTGTATAAAATTATTTTTTATAAATATTTTGTGATTATAAAAATTATTCAACTGCAGGTGATATAAAAATGAAACAAAACTCTTAAGTTAGAAATAATATTTTTTATTATACGATAATTACGATTACATATCGAAGCTGAAAGAATCTGAAATTTGATTTTACAATTAAGAATCTTTAATAATAATGGAAACTGTGTACGAAATAGAAAATTGAAGTGCTCATAATGCAAAGCTATTAACTGTTTTTATGAAAATGCTTTGCGATTTTATTTGCCTCCCACCCTTTTTTAATACAGCATGTGGCATTCAAACTCATATTTGGAAGTAAAGACTTGAATTTTATAGGAATTTAATTTAAACAAAATATTAAATTGTATTTAATAATATACTAGAGAATTTCTATATAATTTAAACAAGTGAAAAAATATATGTTTTTTATACAGTTTATCAAGTTTAAGTGTTTGAAACAGGAACAGAGGACAGCAACTAACAGATCCTGGCGCCATAGCATTGCTACGTCTTGTAATGTCGTTTTGCTTTAATGGGGTAAATATTTTGAGAACTCGCATCATCGATTCGCGATTTTTAAGTAAATTAAAAAAGTTTGTGGTACACAACTAAACCGATACACAGTATATGTTGAAACTTGCCTTATTAAAAATCATTTTACAATAATACTGTAATATTACATATATAATAATACATGCTGTAATAAATTGTATCATATCACTAAGATATTAATATTACATATCACTTTGATTTCTATAATTTATAAATCAAAGAAATATAAAATACATTAATATTAATTCTTTTTTATCAATATATCTGCATTGATAGATTATTTTAAATTTTTTAGAGTAGTTTATAAAAAACGCTATTGTATTTATGTAACTTACTTATATGTACTTAAAACCAAAAGCACTTCGAGCATTTCATGCTTAATACAAATTTAATACTGCACTAAAAAATTAAATAGTAATTACCATATGCATGATATCTTTACATCATCTTCTTTTTTAACACTACATTTCCGATGCTTGTGTAATGTAAAAATACTAATTCTATATTCCATGTGCTTTAAATTAATCTGAAATATTCGCATTCCATATATATATTATACTAAATAACATTTCATAAGAGCACTTTTGCAATAACAGTTTCAATCGCAATCATTATATCCTTTATATTAGAATTAGAATTTTATCTAAGTATATTTTACATATGTATTTACATAAAGTATCATTTGTATATATTTTTAATATATATTGCTTATTATTTTTATGTTCATATAGAAATTATTTAAACTTATTTTTTAAAATAGTAAAATTTAGATATAAGAATTATTAAATAAGAAATGTATTCAATTACATTTTTATAATCTATTATATATATATAATAGAAAGATAATAGAAAAAAAATATTTATATATATGAGTATGTAATATGATTATTTTTTCTTATTTAGCTCAGGCAACTACCTGTAATACGGAAGAACAATCTGTAGTTAATGATGTTCCTATAACAAATGTACCTAAATTATCGGGAGATCACCAGAGTGAAGATAATATTTCCCAAGAATTTTCAACAAAATCAGGAAGTGCAATACCTGATATATTTATGGATTCTTCTACAAATTTTTCAATGCAAACATCTCATAAAAAAGTTGCAGAACTCAATACAACTTCAAGTACAAGTTCATTATTAAAAGAAGTTCCACAACAGACAACTGTATCTATAGAACCATCTAACTTAGTTCAATCTTCTTTAATTGAAGAACAAAAAGTAATTACCTCACAAAAAGAAATTAAAAGCGAGTTAGAAAATGTAAAAATTCTTGGAATTACAGTAGATACCCAAGAAATAAAACAACCAGACCTTAGAGATGAAAAACATGCGAAAGAATTCCTAACTGCTTCTGAAATTCTAACAGTTAGCCCTGTTCCTATCCAAGTTGCAGAATCTGTATTACAAGTGGAACCAAAAGAATCTATGTCAGATTCTCAGATAATGCCACAAGAAATTCTTTCCTCTACAATTACACCTGTTCATTTAACGGAAACAGAAGATAAGGTACATATAAATGGTTTGACATCTTCAATTAATTTTACACAAAATAAAGAAAAATTAAATTTGGATAATTCCACAACTGCAATGAGCATTGATACTGCCAATAAATTAAGCCAATTAGAAGAAACTCCACAGAGCTTATTGTCAGTAGAACAAGTTGAAACTCAACTTACTGAAACACCTATATTATCTTCAGAAAATTTAAGTATACCAGAGAAATCAGTGCAGGAACAAACAGTAGAATTAGAACAACAAAGTAAAGAAGGTGAAGCTGACAGGGGTGAATCTAAGGGGAATATAAAAGAAATAACAGAATCAACTGAAACTCCATCAGAGCATGAAGTAATTGAATCAGCACCGTCAGACAAAACTCCAGTTAGGCCATTAAGAACAAAAGAATTAAATGCACCTTCAACAAGTATTCAAAAAACTGCACAGCCAGATCCAACAGATCAAGAGAAAATAGTGAAAAAGACTGGAAGAAAATCTACAGAAAAGTCAGTGTCAGAAGTGGAACCTATGGAAGCAACTGATGGTGATGGTGAAAAGAAAGTAGCCAAAAAAGTAGTAAAAAAGATTACAAAGAAAACAAAAACAAAATCAGAAGAAGGACCGGACGATAGTGCAGTAGATAGTAGTTCTTCAAGTAAACAAAAAAAAACTGTAAAAGTTGTTAAAAAAGGTATAAAATCGTCACAAACACCTGTTACTGATATCACTGTTCCTGAGACAGCATCATCTAGTACTTCTGATGCACCAGTTCCACCTAAAAGAAAAACAAAACCCACAGCTTCAAAACCAGCTATTAAAAAATCCGATGTAGAGCAGTAATTATATCAAAAAGCAGACAATAATTATTTACATATTCTATATGAAAGTTCAAAAACTAAAAACTATGAAAAGAATGAAAGGTGATACTCACTAGTCCTTTCTAATTTTTTATATTTTTAATATATCTCAAACTGTATCACTCATAGCTTTGCTACTTTTTTAAATATTTTGGAATTTTGTTAGATAACATTATATTCCAACATGTTTTCTGCTTCATAATTTATATAATTTGATTACATGTCTCTTTTTTAATGATGTGTCAGTAGTAAATGAAACTTTTCTAAATTATACTCCTATCTATTTGTTTATATATGTTGGAATGAAATTAATATCATTTAAAGTATAATCTTCTGTAATTATTAATAACATCTATTATTTTAATATGTATTTTAACTAATTTTTTACTCAATTATTAGCTTCAATTTATTTAGTAACATATATATGAGTAGCTGTGATTGATTATTTTTAAAATACATATTATTTTAACAAAGATGTAAAGGGATATCTTTACATTTTATAGAACTATTGGTCAAGAAATGTTGCAAAAGATAATTACATATTTATACATTTTATATATATTAATTTGTATCTTCGTATACTTATATACAGAAACATATATAATATGCAATCGTACTATCATTATATACATTTTTAATTTAAAAAAATGTCAGACATTGTGTTTGAATACATTCATTAAGATCAAAAGATACATAAGTCTTATTTATTACCCATTTACAAATAATCCATTTCAATTTGTAAACAAAATTTAGTAATTTTACAATTAAATTTGTGTACCTACATATATGTTTCCTTATATCAATTAAATTATCCTTTACTGTATTTATTTAATATTTATGATAAATAAATAATTACCCATACTATTGAAATTACATACTGTTTTCACTTAATATCTAATAAATAAAGATGCTAAAAAAGGAGGAGTATTTTATTCAATATTAGTTATAATTATTGATTTCGATTTTTATACAAAATATTTTCAGGAAATATTATGTGAAAATTGTATTGATTAATTTAACTCATGTATAATTAACGGTATTAATGGATTTTGTAAATAAAATAAGTCATACACAATAGTAAGCTATAATGAGGTACATTAATATTTTCTACACATATCTACAATATCTATTAAGGTATAAGTTGATGGTTAGGGGATACCCCTACTGTCAGATAACCCGCACAGCAGGCGCAAGCTTGCGCCGCAAGTAGATGCGAATCTACGGCAATTTCTACACAGTCTTGAGCAGTATGGTCGCTTGTACAGTTTTCTATGAGTGACAAGTAACGGTTTCTACATAAAGAAAACGTCGAATAATGATTTATCATAACTGAAGTGAACCAAAATTGGTGTAATGATCAAAGATATGGCTGATGATGAGGCCATACAGGCCACTAATGACGATGCAAGTGAGTGTAAAAGATATGCGGTTCAACTTGGTTACTGGTCCGATCCATTTATTAACTTTTTCGTAAAACAACCTGGTCGGAAAGCTCCGGAAATCAATCGTGGTTATTACGCAAGAGTAAAAGGGATTGAAGTGTTCGTTGACAAATTCCTTAAGGTATTTAATTCCGCTTTCTTTGAATTTCACTATTGCAATTTCAAAATTCGCATAACCTAGAACATGATAGAAACAATCCGGGATACAGCTGATTTGAGTAGCAAAGGACATACAATGCTGGAAACCTTGACCTGGCCGAGGCCCTGTCCTAATTTCCGAAGTTCTCTTTTTATCATGAAACAGTAAAATAGGTTAATCTGGTGCAGACAACGCATCTTTTTCTATAAAAATAACGAACAATTGAAAATTGTGTTTGTAATTATTAAACGATCTTCCGTTTCTTTTTAGTTAATGAAAGATAGAAATACTTTTATTTTTCTTCTTTAACTACTATAATTAATTAGAATCGTAGGCAATCTATGTATATGCAGCTATGTACACAATCATTATAATCATTTATTAACTTTCATAATCATTAATTTACGCGGAATAAAGGATGTGAATGTCATGATGGGATGAATATTTTAGTTTCATTATTTATATATATAATATATCTCAATTTTATATTATAAAATAAACATAAATTATTAATGTAAATGTATGCACCTAAATAAGTTTACCTGTAACACACAAATAACATTAATTTATGACAAATGTAGCTATCTGGTGAAAAGGGACAAGTTATAAACTTGGGTGCTGGATTTGATACTCTCTATTGGAGACTTAAAGAAGCAGGAAAGTGTCCAGCAAATTTTATCGAACTTGATTTTCCTAACATTACTGCTCGAAAATGTTATCACATCAAAAAACATAAACAATTAATAGATATGTTAAATACAGAAGGTAAAGTATATTTAGTTTTGTAATTTTTATCCTTATATATAGATTCTCTTTAGTTAGAGTTCACTTTACAGATGGAGAAATTAGGTTTTCAACAACAGATCTACATGCTGCCAATTATCACTTGGTGGGAATAGATCTGCGACACATATCTGAACTTGTTAATAAGTTAACACAAGCAGAAGTTAATTTTAATCTTCCAACCATGTTCCTTGCAGAATGTGTCTTAGTATATATAGACACTAGTGCAGTTTCTGCATTATTAAAATGGCTTGCTGGAAAGTTTCCAAATAGTATTTTTGTTAATTATGAGCAAGTGAACATGAAGGATAAATTTGGTCAAGTTATGTTGTCCAATCTACGCAGTCGTGGATGTTTGTTGGCAGGTGTAGAAGATTGTGAATCTTTGGAAACTCAACAAAGACGGTACTCTAATTTTGTTATATTTCCTTTGTGTATTATGTTAAAAGTAATAACCATTTTATCAAAAATACAACTTAAAAATGTACATTTCAGCTTTACAATAAACAGTTGGGAAGGCTCTAATGCATGGACAATGGTAGAGGTCTATGATTCACTGCCTCTAGATGACCGTAGTCGAATCGAACATATAGAAATGTTGGATGAGCGAGAACTTTTAGTTCAGTTATTGCAGCATTATTGTATCTCAGTTGCTTGGAATGGACAAATATTTAAAAACTTATCTATAGCACAGGGTTAGCTTTTCTAACTCTTCTAAGTTACTCCAGGTAGTGATACTGTGTCATTAAAAATCTATAAGCTTGTAAGTACATATGTGGTAACTAATGATACAAAATCATTGATTTTTAAGTTAATAAGTTTTGATCTTAAATTTTTAATATAGATCAATACATAGCTTGATTTATAGTAGTGTATTTTTTTACTATGTATAGATATTTCTTTCATATATATTTGAAGTATTATAAAAAAACAATTTATATAAAGTTATATAAAGCTAATGATTTATTCAAATAATTAATTTTTTCGTGTCAAATTTAAAACAAATATATTCTACTTCTATTGCGATTTGTGTGCTATAAATATCGTGAAAATAATATTAAAATGGTATTAATGAAAGATTAAAGCCCTTTCATATCTTTTTGAGCAGCTAAATATAAGATAGCATAAAAAATATAAAACTACTTTTCAGTCATGTGACGTTTATTTTATTGCTATGAATTCCATGTATTTCCTGTAAAATTAGTATTTTAATTAGAGCTAATCTCAATCATTAACAAACTTTATTTTCCTATCATTTACTACTTTGTACTTGGAAGTTCTTATAATTATATTTATAAGTTTCATATTAAAAAGAATCATAATTACAGATAGTATTTTAAATTATTAATTAGTTCGCTACATATGCAGTTTCTTATGAAGGTAATTTATGTAGAGTAACAACATGCAACGAAAGGAGGATTTTACTTAAACATAAAATAATAGAACAGCACATGTTTTGGAAAGCAATTTTTGAGTATATTGTTTTACAAATGCCCTAATTTAAACGATAATTTACATGTACAGAAAGAATTCATTAAAATACAATTGCTATTCACATTTATAAAATATTATCACTTAGGGTATTAAGATATAACACATTTCTGTGTATTAAAAAATATATACAGAAAATTGTATTTCCATTGTTATTATTTTCGTAGAAACATGATAGATAGACGGATCATAAAGTCGTAAAAAAATTTCTCAGGAAACAAATTATCAATACATTAATTAGACAATATTTGAGTCAGTTTTATTCCAATGAATTCAAGTTGACTCATTACATTGTCGATAACTTAATAAAATACAAACAATGTTATTTTCTTATAAAGGAATATCAGGGTTGTGATATAAAAACTAAAAGTAATGTGGAAGAGTGGAGAATTTATCAGATGATAATGGTATTAAAAAAATTATTATATTGATCATAAAATCGTTCTTCGTTTATACATTTTAATATATTGATTCTTATTTGACTTTATTAGTGCTTCTTTTTATTTGTGATAGTATATTTACTAATATTCTTATAAAGGCTTATTAGACCATAAGGTATAGTACATAGGGGAAACACACAAATACATATATTAACAGATTGTGAGTTTGTGTTATAGAATTCATATGTTTTTAAAGATAAGATTGCATACCTGGAGTAACACAAACACTAAGAAATAATCTAATATTCTATTTTTCTGAAAAGTTATGGATCACAGTTGTATCTGTCAGTAATGATAAATTCTTTCCAATTTCATGTTCTAAACATTCAATAATAAAATCATACCTCATCATAATAGTTTCATACCACTTTATTTACGTTTGAATGGTATTTATTATACATGTTAAATATTTTAAATAGCTTAAAGTTTGAGACTCAAATTGGTTTATCACTAATTATCATGAATTGGAGAAAAACACTGCCAATATATAGTTGAAATGCAACATATTTATTATCAAGTTCTAAACAGTTGTTAACTTTTAGATGCTGAAAGAACAAGTATTAAATATTATTTCATTACTGATTTTTATACAATCAAAAACGTTGAATATATATGTGTAATATATGTGTAATTAATGATAGTTTCTGTTTTGTAAATTCTAAAGAAAAAATTGATAATTTGAATCTCAAACTTAAGTGTAATACTTCTTATAGTACGAAATACACGAATTTTGTTTTTGCATGTACTTCACTTAACGATTAATGTTATTAATGTCTTATATGGATGCTGTAAAAGTTAAATCGTACAATGGCTATATTCTCTATGTGCTTCCATATTATAGACAGATAAAAAATGATCAGAAAGTATATTCTTACCTTTGTGTAATGTTGTGATATTGTTAAATTGTGCATTTATATTACGATTAAAAGAAGATAATCAAGAGTTAATATTAATTATAAATTAAAATACTATGGTACTTTTTTTCTTATATTTAATATTGCATTTAATGAAAACGTAGATAAGAGGGATGTTATCAAACATTTTTAAATGTATGAAACGTAGAAAAATTCTACTTGCATTTAATTTATTATAAAAAATACCTACACACACAAACTTACTGTACATTACTATTTCTTAAGCATTCAATTCACTATTTTGTGAGATTTAATGAAAAATAAACAGCATCTACTTTCATGTGTATATTCTTTATAACAGTTTATTTACTATATCTCTTTTGTGTAAAAATATCAAAAAAATTCCAGTACTGTTACAGATTCAATATTTCTAATATTATATAAGTTGTTAATTATTGTACATTAATTATTCAATGTCTGAACGTATCATTAAAAACATAGTGGGTTTAGTTGAACACATCCACCAGCGTCACACATGTTCTTTGAAATTTTGGTTAAGTTAGTAAATACATTTAGTTGCTTATCAAATTTCAAATTAGAATTCGCACGACGGGATGCCTATAATATAATAGTTAATTTAATAATAAAAAATATAAATATAAAATAATATAAAAATAAAAATTGAGTATATATCAATAAGATTATATGCTTACCACAGAACACCAAGTTTCTGCCATAAGAAGTTCGTGCTCCATACTTGGAAGTTTTTTGTTTGCAGATGTAGTTGCTCTGCTTAATACAATAGCCATAGTGTATATATCAAACGCTGCTTGAGCTAGTCTGTTAAGAACAAATTGTTGCTCCACAATATTATTTGGTCCATATTTGATAATGGCACTTTCTATACTTTGACCAAAAGTTTCTATGCTCTACAAAAATCAATCAATATCAATGAAATATTAATATATTTATGTCATAGTACTATGAATTAATATGAACCTTAGCACACAATGTAGCACTTTTGTCTAAATTAGGATGAACTAAGTGCATAAGATTACGCGTTGATGACAACCCAATTGTTCGCATAGCTCTTTTGCTTAGTTCTTCAAAAATCAATCCCAAATTGATGGTAGGAATCTTAAATGCTGACATTATTTGTCGTAAATGTATGCCTGCAGATTGAAGCCCAGAAAGTACAACAAAAATACGGAGGACATCATTGGTTCCTTCAAAAATTCTAAAAACACGTAAATCTCGCAGAACTCGTTCAAGACCAGTATCTTTCATATATCCCATTCCACCGAGTATTTGAATAGCTTCGTCACAAACCCACCATGCAGCTTCTGATGCAAAACACTGAAACAATTGTTTTGAACTAAAGAAATAAACAAATTATTAAGTTTTATTTTTTTGTACTAGAATCTCACTTTAGAAATTGCAGCTTCCAAATAATAATCTTGACTTCCATTATCCATGTTTCCCGCAATTGAATATGCAAGACTCTCAGCTACATAGTGTAACATCGCCATATGGCCTAATTTTTCCTGTATACTTCCGTAATAATCTATCGTGTGTCCAAATTGTACTCGTTGTGTTGCATGTTCCACTGCTTTTTTGATACAATAACGCATAGTTCCGGAAAGAGCAGCAGCCATACCAAATCGACCATTATTTAAAACATTCATTGCAACCTGATAAAATACAAAGTGTTTAATAAATATTGTTTAAGCAATTTGTAAAAAAATTTTATTAAAGTCTACTTATACCGAAAAACCTTGTCCTTCGCTTCTTATAACATTCTCTGCTGGTATTTTAACGTTTTCAAAATTTACTTCTGCTGTATTACTACATTTAATACCCATCTTTTTTTCTGGTGGTCCACTTGTTACTCCACCAAAGGATTTTTCAACAATAAATGCTGTAACTTTATCCTTAGTTTCACCAGTTTTTGGATCTTTCATAGGGACTTGTGCAAAAACTGTCATTATTTCTGCTAAACCACCATTTGATATCCAAATTTTATTACCATTTAAGACATAATGTGAGCCATCTACTGACTTTATTGCACGAGAACGAATTGAGCCAGCATCTGAACCACTGCTTGGTTCTGTGAGACAAAATGCTGCATAATCTCCACTGCAAACTCTTGGAAGATATTTTTCTTTTTGTTCTGGGGTACCATATAAAAGTATAGCCTATATGGATTAAATTAAATTATTTAGATTATTATTTTTATATGGGATATCATAAATAAATAAATAAATAAATAAATATATACCTTGAACCCTATACTTTGATGTGCACCTAATATAATACTAATACCTAAGTCGTGATATCCACATATTTCAACACATCTACTATATTGCGTATTAGTTAATCCTAGTCCACCATATTTCTGAGGAACTTGGAGACCAAATACTCCAAGCTCCCACATTGTCTGCAAAATTTTTCCATCTATCGATGCATTTTCATCATTCTTCATTGGATCATTTACTTTCTAAAAGAATAAAAATTTAAATTAAATTGATAAATTTCTGAGAGGATTCTCACATTTTTGTTAGAACCTTATTACCTCAAAAAATTTTTCTATGGGATCTATTATTAATTTTAATGTGTCAAGTTGTTCTTCATTCAAAACATCTGGAAATGGAAATATTTGAGTAGTCTCTAATTGTCCAAGGAAAATATTCTTAACAAAAGATTGAGATTTTAAATCTATATTTTTTTCCTGCTTTTCTTCGGGTGCATTTTTTACAGCAGCTTGTGTTGCAAAACATCTAAAATACATCATATTATATAAGTAAATATCAAATAATTTATTACTAAGATTAAATTTTAAATTAAGGATTCAATTACGTAATTTTTTTGTCACTTTTATATCACAGATAGATATATATACATATTATTAACTTTTTTTATATATAATGTATTGACAATATTTATTGCATTTTTTAAAATTATTTATATAAATATATTATAGTTGCATATAATAATGAAATTAATGATTATTGATTGAATCTGTTCATTATTCATCAAATTGTATGAATAGCAACTGTTTTCAATTTTTATGTATCTAAGTATCATCTTATCAAGTCAAAATATACATTCTGTTTACATATATATATCATATTTATCCAAAGTCCAATTAGTTAACATATTTTACATAAATATAAATAGTTAAAATACAAATTTATAAATTCTTATATAATAACTTAATAATAATTTAATTAACATACACAAAATAATTTAATTGCCAATTATTTTAGAAAGTGTCAGAAAATGTGAAATATTATACAAGATGTGTAGAGCAGTCTGCTATCTTATGACAGATAATTGTTGGATACTTACTTACAAAAATGCTAATGTATTATTATATTTAAAAAAAGAACAATTTACCTGGCATTCGAGTTAATGATTTTAATAAAATTTGAGGGTTTTAGTCCAATATAATTTGTAATTCGTAGCATTTTCAAAATTCACGTTAATATACAAATTTTACGAAATATTTATTTCTAATATAATGAAATGAATTTAGAAATTATTTTTACACCCTAAAATAAAATTTAAGACAAAAAGGGAAAGAAGTAATCAACTTTTATGAAATTAGGACAAAGTTTAATTCTATGCTACTACCATTACGAAAAATTGAACTAATGTACAATTGGTTTACAATACAAGAAATGGATCTTATATACAAGTGGATACGACACACACACACATACACATAGATATATTTACATGTTTTTATGTTCAGAAATTTTAATATCTATAGTCGATCAATAATAAAATAATATTAAACAATTTTGTTTACATGTTAATTAATATCAATTAGAAACATCTAAATAGATGTTTTACATGATTCACATTTTTGTTTTAATATTTTATTAAGAAAAATTAATTTTTGTTAATCTAATATTTTGTCACATTTCCATTGCAAATTGTGATAGAAATTCCCTTACTCTTTTTCTCTCTCTCTCCCGCTCGCTCGCTCTTTGTTTCTCTCCTGCTCTCGCTCGCTCTTCCTTTCTCTCTCGCTCTCGCTCTCTCTCTCTCTCTCTCCTTTTCTACGATCATGTTTTATAAATAAATAAAAATGTAATTGATATTCTGTGAATAACATTTTTTTCGATTATATGTATCAAGAAATGTATTTTGAAGTTTGATATTTTGTAACTTTGATTGGTTCACATATGTATATAACCAATTGGTGTCGTATCTGGTTATGCAAAGAAAAAGAAAATTAAGGACTAAAATCTTGACATAAGCCGACGTTTGAATAATCAGTACTGTTCGTAGTACTTAAGAAAGAAATGCGGGTTGGAAATTTGGTGAACCAAAAAGCATATTTATGTCGGATTTATGGTACATATAAAGCGATATGGACTGAATATGAATTGCATAAAATGTGAGTTATATATATACGAAATTGTACATATATTGAGCGTATAAAAGTTACGGGGTGTATAAAAATTACATAATATGAATAATAATGAAATGTTTTACATATTGAAATCATATTATTTACCTATTAATTACAGGTAAACGATTTATTTAATTCGAACGATGTAAGGAGGAAATGATGTAAAAGATATAATTATGATTGGTTGCTACTAAATTATAGTCTGAATAAATTATTACACAAAGTATTAATATGAGTAACGTTGCTTCACAAAATATCTCACTAAGATCATTATTAACACTTAATAACAATGATTGTAAAGAATTTGTTTGTGGATGGGGTGCTGCAGTAATTAATGTATCTATTACTTTTCCTATTAATAAGATTATATTTAGACAGGTATGTGTAAAATAAGTTATTTTGTAATATTTTAAACATCAGAACATACATATTAAATAAATAAATTTCTGTTATTGTAACAGATTTTAGAAGATGTTCCAGCCAATACTGCGTTTCGTCAGATATCTAAAGAGGGAATAAGATTACTATACCGTGGGATCTTACCACCCTTTTGTCAGAAAACTCTTTCGGTTAGTGTAATGTTTAGTATGTATGAAGGTTGTAAAGAACGTCTGTGCACATTAACAAATAATGATATATTAAGTAGAATAATAGCAGCGCATTTTGCTGGTACTGTTGAGGCTATACTTATGCCCCTTGAAAGAGTACAAACATTGCTCCAGGATTGGCGGTATCATGATAAATTTAAAAATACTTCGCATGCATTTAAATATTTATTAAAAAATTATGGTATATCAGAATGTTATCGTGGGTTAGTACCAATTATATACAGAAATAGTTGTTCCAATCTCATGTTCTTTATTCTCAAAGAACAATCAAAAAGATACATTGGTGAACAAGAGTCATTATTTACAAGTTTTATTAATGGTGCTTTAATAGGTGGTTTCACAAGTACTGTATTTTATCCTATAAATGTAATAAAAATACATATGCAGTCAAAAATAGGTGGTAATTTTGAGAAATTTATGACAGTTATTCGTGAAGTATATATCGCAAGAGATAGAAGAGTAATATCATTTTACAAAGGTGTGCATTTAAATTGTATGCGATCATTTATAAGTTGGGGAGTTATAAATGCATCTTATGATTTTCTAAAAACAATCATGTTTTCATAATAAATTTATGTGAAAAGTATTTAAAGAGAAATGCTTATATGTTGTTTAATGCGTAATTTCGCAGATAGTATTTTTTGATTAAATCTGTTAATTGCAATTTTTTCTTACAATAAAACAGTGTGCAGGAGAAATAAAATTTTTGCTATTGTTATAAAAATGTGAAATAATTTTTTATCTTAACAGATGAAAGCAAATTATAATTAATAAACTAATTATATAAAGTAACTTGTATAAAGAAAATATAAGTTATAAAGGAAGTTGTGTAGATTAATTTTCTTATTCATTGTTAATAAAAAATGAACGCTCTTCTGTTTAATCATGCATTGATAAATAAAACCTCAATAGCACAATAAACGGCGGAGAAATTTGCATTATATATATTCTTTAGATATGTTTCGATGTAACTGTGTATTATTCTACTGTTAGAATACTTATACCTTAATAAAAATTTTATATTTTCTATGCTGCATGTGTAATTCACTTTTTATTTCGAATTCCTAAAAAATGGAATTAAATGTATTTTATTGTACAATTATAATTAATGAATAAGATAGCAAATTTCGATAATGTGCAGTGACTAGAAAACATAATAATACCTATCTGCGTTTGAATATCATTCTTATCGCTATCCTATGTCAATACATTTTTTATATATTACATATGTTAAAATTTTATCACTGAGTTTATCAAATCACATATAAATAACTAATATAATGAAATATAAATAATGTACTAAAATATTCTGTTTTCGTATTTCCCGCGATTCAAAACAAACGAGGTACCATCGATGCGCGTCGCAGTGTATAAATCGATGCGCCTCAGCCGCGGGCTTTTAGCTACTTTTAGCCCACTCCAATTTTTCTGCGTCCCGGTTAACGGGGTTTTTACTTCACTGAGCGTTTTAAAACGTCACGATGGTATGGTTTGAAAAATCACGATTTTCGATAAATTTGTCACATTTTAAAATATCGTGAGTCCTTGATTACATATCTTCTGCGAGTACTTTGGTGCATTTTTTTCGATAAGAACAATAAGAATATGATCTTGGCTTTTCATTGTTCGAGTAGTACTTGTAATTGTGTCGAACGATTCGTCTAAAACTATGTTACTTGTTATATCAACAATTTACGAAACTTTGTTAACCCCGGAAATTTGTGTTTGGCAATACGGGGGCTTGTATGTATGAGCTGCATAATTATATTAAATAATGAGAATCAACGCAACGAAAATGAGTACTCCGATCGAGGAGAAGATTGATCAGAAGCTGAAGGTAAGCAGTTAATATACTTAGTTCTTTTAAACATAATTTAGTGTTTTTCTGATAATTTTTTAAAATCCAAACATTGTTAATGTGAAAGAGGATATTGCAATATATACTTATTTCACAGTCAAATTTTATCGTCAATTTTCGGATTACTATTATCTTAAAATAACGAAATATAAATATGAAATAGATGAGTCATAAAAAATTGCAATTTTTAAGATATTTTAGAAATTATTTATCTTATAAATGTAATAGTATAATATTAAAAAATTATATTGTTCCATATTCTTTTTTATTTCAACTGTATAGTCGTTTGAATATCAAGATATATAAAAAGGTTTGGTACTGTAAGTTAAAAATAAACAATTGTGAATTGTTTGGGAATATCTATATAATAGAATGCATATTTACAAAGTAATTGAATGATACAGTTAATTAATTAATATACAGGGATATTTGTAATTCAAATGGAAAGTGGGATTGATTTTCTAAATTTATCAATGATGAGTTTAATATTTTATCATACTCCTATAATATATATAACTGCTTATAATGGATTTTTATGTATATATCATTTGTACATATGAAATATATGTTTGAAGGATTTGTATATAAAAATTTAATTTAATGTATACAACTCTTTTAATATATATTTATATAATTCAAGATAATTATTTCATTTAATGTTCATTCAAATAAGTCAGATTTCAATATTTATTTTCTTTGAAAAGGTGAGGACAGGGATGGTGAGTGTTAGTGATGGAAAAAGTAAGTCAGTACCAATGCGTTTACATCTGTCTATGGAAGTTTTAAAGCTCCAAAGGGAAGATTTAGAGGTAAAGTTTAATATCATCATATTATGTCATTACTATCTTATTTGTATGGTTTATAAAAAGTAATACTGATTTTCAGCAGACAGCGAATCATAATAAACCGCCATTAGATGCTAAAGAGAGAATGGTGCAAATCACTAGACAAAAAGTTGGAGGATTAGGATTAAGCATAAAGGGAGGAGCAGAGCATAAACTTCCCGTACTCATATCTAGAATTTATAAAGGTCAGGCAGCTGATGAATGTGGTCAACTATTTGTAGGAGATGCAATTATTAAAGGTAAATTCAGTAATTATTAAATATAAATTATTAAATAATTTTTAAATATTTTTTTATCATAATTAATGGATGTAAATGATATGAACTTTGATATTTCTTTATGAAAAGATATTTCATCAATAAGAATTGTATTTCTGTATATAGGTAGTCCTGAATGCTTATTCTATTTGTGTCAGACCTGTCAATATTGGTTTCTTCCTTTGAAATATTGTTCCATGTTAGCTATTCACCTATGGTGTTACAAAGTAGAACCCACATTTAAAGTATCAGTGGAAATTATATCATTTAAAATTATAATTTTATTTTTTTATAGTAAATGGAGAATATATAACTGCATGTAATCATGATGATGCTGTTAACATTTTGAGAAATGCAGGTGATATAGTAGTTTTGACAGTAAAACATTATCGTGCAGCAAAGCCATTTTTACAAAAAAATGGTAAATATGATTTATTTAATTTTATAATATAAAATATTTTCTTTTGCATTTCACTTTAGAGCATTAATATAATTTTTAGAAAAAGAAGAGAAATTAGATAATGTTGCAAATGGGGGTTCAGAAGATGAATGGTTATCACCTAACAGACAAAGTGGTAGTCCTAGATGTGGTCATAGTAGACAAAGTTCAAATGCATCAGCCACTTCAATGCAATATAAGAAATGGATAGATGCTATAACAGGTTGAAATAATGTTTTATGATATGTTTCTTCTTTATTTATTTAAGCTAAGCTAATAATCTTTTGTAATTCCAGTTCCATTAATGATGGCTTATGTGACAAGATACATCTTTGGAACAGATAAGTTAAGAAGAAATGCGTTCGAAGTAAGAGGATTAAATGGTGCACGTACTGGTGTAATACACTGTGATGATAGTGCTATTCTGAGTCAATGGTTAAAGTATATAACTGATAATATTACAGGTTTAACACATTTACAGGTGAAAAACATAATATTCCAAGTTCATTTATTTATAATTTCCATATACTTGTATATAATTTACATAATTATTTTTCAGATGAAATTATATAATCGTAATTTTGGAGTCGGTGAACGTATAGAATACATGGGCTGGGTTAATGAAGCAGTAAGCAATAGTAATCAGCCATGGCAGAGTTATAGACCGAGATTTTTAGCACTGAAAGGACCCGATTTGTTATTATTTGAAACGCCCCCTGTAAGTATTAATAAAGTATTAACAGCGTATATTGTACAACTAAATACTATGATTTATTTCTAGTGTAATATAGGAGATTGGTCACGATGTGCATTAACTTTTAAAGTATATCAAACAATGTTTCGTGTAATGCGAGAGTCCGAAAATGTAGATGAAAGACAGCACTGCTTTTTAGCACAAAGCCCGGGTAAACCTCCACGATATCTAAGTGTTGAAACTAGACAAGAACTCTTAAGAGTTGAGGCAGCATGGCATACTGCAGTGTGTTCAGCTGTTACACATTTGAAAGTTAGTAATAAGCTTTCATGTATTTCGTTAGAAATTATTTATAGAATTTTCTATTACAATATATTTTCTCTTATAGAGTAAAACATTTCCTGTTACTTTTAATGGAAGGAGTGCAGGACTAACCTTAGAATGGACTCAAGGTTTTACACTTTCTTATGAAGATATTGGAGAGACTGTATGGCGTTATAAATTTTCACAATTAAGAGGATCTAGCGATGATGGAAAAAGTAGACTGAAGTTACATTTTCAAGAGCTGGATAGTATCGCTATTGAGACAAAGGTATTTATTTGTCATAAATAAAAATAATTTATTTCCTTATATTCTTTTTCTTTGTAGGAATTGGAATGTTCTCAGTTGCAGAATTTATTGTTCTGTATGCATGCATTCTTAACTGCAAAGGTTGCTGCAGTTGATCCAACATTTTTAACATCAACAACTCCGTAAGAATCGAAGTAAGTATTATTGCCAAATAAATCACAGAGGAAAATAGATCACTGTTCAACATTCATATATTTGCATAAACATACAGAAATATTCTAGTTAATAAATTAGATCAAAGATATGTCAAGTACTAGTCAATTTTTGAGAAAGATATTTATCATTTTTGAAAAAATTATATAAATGTTTTACTTTACTGCTTCTAGTTTTATTTGTATGGAATATTGGTAAACTTTTATAGTTAGCAATATTAATTGCCTTGAGTTATTTTATTTATATATATTATGTATTTTATGTTATTTTATGTATACATGTTATTATGTACCTTGCTATTAATTAAGCACTGCTATTTATTTTTCATACTTCATAGATTAAGTCGATTATAAAATACAGATATTATTGCTTTACTTTTAGGAACGTTTTGTATGACATTTTTTTAATATAACAGCCATATTTTGCATTTATTACGAAAAAAATGTCAGAATTAAAAAAAAATTCGCGCTCGTTCATGATTTTTAAGTTCCAGTGATAAGGCAATCTCTCTTGAGCAATAAGTTGTACATTCAAATTTCCTTTCATGTATATCGGGTGCCTTAAAAACCATGAACAAGGTGTAATTAATAAGTTAAAAAAGTTGATAAGTTAAGCATCGAAGTTGAATAGTTCTCTAGAACAGCAAATCTTATGCATTTAATACCAACAAGTATGTTTTACGTTAGAAAATTTCATTTTATGTTAAAAACCGACATTTAAGATTACATTAGTCTGATATTAATTTCAAATCAGTATTATTCGAGCGAAATAAAATCATGGTGTAATAATCTGATAGCAATAAGTAGTAACAATAGACCATGGTGGCCATCTATTAAAAAATTTTATTTATAAATATATAAATGATGGAGGATAGATTACGAATTGTAGAAGCTTATCATTGAATGAGCTTTGTAAGTACTTAAATTGTTAATTATCTCTTTTTAAATTTTAGCAGTGCATTTTTATGTGGATTTTGATTTGTGCATACAACATTAATTTAAGAAAGATAGTTTCAATATTTTAAGCTTCGTTTGCTGAATATTTTTTTATTTTTTCTACATGAGAATTCTATTGCATGAGAATTTCTTATTACATCGCAAAATTTTATTCTCCTTCATCACATTTAAAAGCTATAATGTTATCAAGTACATTAAAGTAACTTTTGGAACAAGTATCACACCTTGTGCAATTAATCTATCAATTTACAAATCTATTTAGAGCAATAAATGTATAATGAATGAAGAAACAAAACAAATGCTGTTTAGATTACAAACTGCACTTTGTATTAACCATGATACACGATTTTTATAGTTAAGATATTATGAGAATTTTATCATAACCGTCTCAAAAAACTAATAAAACTATGTGTGCTTACAACTATATGTATAAGTATATTGTATTTATCAATTAGTTATTCGACTTTCTTAGTTAATTTACTATTTTAAAAAAGACATATTTTTAGTACCTACATAGAAATGGATTTTAATAATAAGGAAGTTGTTGAAAATTTCATTTTTATTGCACATTTTAAAGGTCTCCAGTTACTCGTAGAAAGTGCCTATATTAATATATATAATACAATAGCAATTATACAAAAGAGCATTATTATTTAAAATTAATCTTGTTTATTTTATTCTTATTATATTATCAGAGCGTTACCATGGTCAGAATTTTAGATACTACAATGGTTTATCATTAAAAGGCACTCTAGAAAGATCACATTATTATATTCAAGTGTTTTATAATGTATTTTGTAATTTGGAGTTTTTTTATCTTTTATGTTATGTTATGTTTTTCATGTTTATTTAAGAAACGACCATATGCATATAATATTGAACAATAATACAGTTTAGGGATTAAGTAAAACTTATTGCTGAATTTAATTACAGAAGCATTGCGGTGAATTTTGATAAATTTTAATGCTGTTAGAGAAAGAGACAAAATAGTCCAAAGAAATGAGAATACAGGGAAGTATTGTTTGTAGGCAATCACTTGTTAGACTCGCAATTTAATAAAAGTGTAATATCTGAAAGAACATAAAAGTATTTCCAATACGAGTCAATGCATCCTTAAAACAATTGTAATTATTCCTAAGCAACTGTAATTACCAAGTGCAGAATATGTTGCAATATTCTATGATACTCCTTTTTTTTTATTGTATACATGCATCGCGTGCATTCTATAGTTAAATTTAGATTATTATTAAAAAAAAAACTGCACAACTAGATTAAATAGATGAAATAAGTAAGACATGAAATTAAACTGCGAGAGTTAAGCATGATGTATTTATTTGTTATGAATCATTGTTTTAAAAACTACATTTTCAAATGAGATCATTGGAGAATCCCCCATGTGAAAATTTGTAATTTTTTAAAGATCATAGTAAGTATTTATTTATGTATAAATGTATAGAGTATGTTAAATATATGCGATGTTATAAATTTTAAGTTGAAATAACACAAGATTTGTATTATAATTTTTAAAAATTATTTATTACAATAAAGTATTGTATTGCATTTAATGAGTTTGCACAATATTATAATATTTTAGAGGATTCTACAATGCATTGGCATTTGCATAAGTATTTGAAATCATTCTGTGCTAGACACAAATATCAGTGTATATAGAAAAACATGGCCATACATTTTCTAAATGATAAGACTTCAGTTTGAAACTGTTAATTCTGAAATCCCATTTCTCCTCAGTTTTCATTAAATGCCAGAAAAAATCTTTTTCAGAATATCTTTGATATGGGATTACAGAAATATAACTGCTAAGAGCAGAAAAAAACATTCTTATCTTATATTTTAAAATATAGTTTATATGTTATAATGTCTATCCACCTATTGACAATATGTTTTAAAATATATTATTGTTAGAAGTTAAAAATATAAACTTGAAATATTTTCTAAATTCCTATCACCCAATCATACTACATGCTATTAACTACAGTTTGTTTTTTAAATATTCAAATAAGTTTTTTTCAGAATTTTTATTGCAATTAAATTTAATAATGTCGAATTTCTACTTTTTTGTACAATCAAGTTTCATTAACTATTTTTTTATACTTAACTTTTAGACTATATGCTTTACTCATACGAAATTGAAAATTTTTTGTATTACATTTCAACAAAAGATCAATTTATTTATTTCTAAGTTTTATACATATTAATTAGGAAGTGATCGTATTTATTTAAATTTTATCTCAAACGATTACAGACATATTTTTATTAGAACAGGAATGGAACAACAGACAATGTATCTTTAATTTTCGGATGTATCTGAAATATCAGCAGTCATAGTTATTTCTTGTACTTTTGTATTTTTCAAGGGGAAGCAATAAATTCGAATTCATATTTAGCGGCAGTCATTCTTTATTGAATTAAAACCCCGAAAAAGCACGATTGTCTACTATGGATCGTACAATGAATAATATAGATAAATAACCATGTGAAAGATATTTTAAAATTCTTTATATAAAAAAGATTGAATTATTAAATGAAAACTGATATATTCATAATATTTATGTCAAGAACGGAATTGTTGAATAGGTATTTGCTATAAAGTGTCAACTTGTGTATCAATATGGCGGCGAATCTTGAGGAAGAGCAAAGTTTAAGAGAGTGCGAGGAATACGTACAGAGACACAATATTCAACAAGTTTTAAAAGACTGTATAGTGCAGCTGTGTGTGGGGCGTCCTGAAAATCCCATATCATTCTTGAGAGAATACTTTCAAAAACTGGAACGGGTACGTATTGAATCATGTTCTGCTAAAATAACCTCAGATTCATTATTCTTTACTGGTTTCATCACTACTATAGACTAATAAATAAACTACTGATGTTGTTCACTAGTTTTTTTTCATATATTTTCTTTTATTGTTCAGATAACTATTCATATTGTGGTTATACAAAGCTGAAAAAAAATATCAATTAAAGTGCTAAGCTGCATGTGTGCAGTAAGGATCTGTCAAAGGACAGATAAGAGAGTAAAAGGATCTGTAAAAGGACAGATAAGAGAAAATAATATCTACACAAATCAATATTAATTACTTGATTTTATTAATACAGAATTGCCAGTGTTAATGGTACTTTCATAGATAGAGTCTGTAGTATTATCAAAAAGTTATCTTGATCAATACAAATAGAATGGTACGCACATAGCATATACATATCTCTTTAAATGTCACTTTATATTTTAGGAGGTTTACAAGTAACATTTGCTGGGATATTATTCTATATAATTAGTCATTAGAACAATTAATATCAGTATTTTAAAAAATAAAAGAATTATGTTCAATTAATGAATCTATTCATTACATAATAAAAATCCATTTTATATAATAGGTATTTAGTCATTACATATTTGGAAACAATATTATAATCATTAAATTTCTTTTCTTATGCCTTTTAATCATTAGCACTTGCATTTAATCTTACATTCTTTTTGATTTTCTATATTAATTTATCTATTTTTCTAAAATACTGTATTCTAACATCAATGTTTTTTGGAAAAAGATTCTATGTTGAATGCACGCATAATTTTTAACATTGTAATAAATGTCGGAGACTGTGAAATATTTTTAACTAAACAAGCAACCGTTCAAAAGATCGCCGTTGCGTATAATTTAAAATGTGATATAAAATTCAAATCGTTTATCGTTCACGATCATAATACTTAATTTTGAGATTTACGTAAAAAATATTATATAAACATCTACTTTTTAAGACTTAACTGCTGTGATGTGATTCAGATCGTTAGTAAATAGCGATAAATAATCAGTGAAGGAAGGGCTTTACGAACAACTGACCTTTTATTATAAGGGTATCAAAGGTAGTTAGTGAGAAGTAAAACGCTCTGATAGGAAAATGAAAAACGTATATATAGTACGTTTGTCAGTGATTTGATTCGCAACACACTAATAAGTTAATTTGAATTACATACTTGGCGCCAAATGTATTTATTTAAACGCGTCCACTTCGCTAGTTTCTTACGGTGGGGGATAACTAGCCAGTGGTGGGGATAGCGTTCAATATTACCAGTCATAAGAACCTTAATTCCGTTACTTTTGTCAACAATTATTTCTAGCATTTTTATGGTTGATATTATCGTTTTCTTTAGTTTGTCTTTTCATTTGCAATGAAAAACGGAATGTCTTTACGCAGCCGTATCTTACATAGTAGTCCTGAATAATACACATATTTTTCCTTGGAGTTCTACAGCATTATCCTTGACATTAAGATTTTCGTATCTCCGTAAACAACGGCAGGACATTTAGCTGAGTTCCCTCCTCTTACTGCGTCGCAGCAGCGCTACATAGCAGAAAATGATCGATAACGTTTTTCATTTCTGAGTGAATTACGCGATCACTAAACAAATATGTACATCCAACGTGGAAATATGAGTCATAAAATAAGATGCTCGTCATCGGTTCCTATCGTCGCGGATGTATACACGTATCGAAAGAGACGAGGTATGTGCAATTGTAGGGGCTGCTCTAAATATAGCACATGCTCGAAATATAACGAAGCGCGCAACCTTAGCCAACAACGATGAAAGCGGCGTAACGCGTTGTCCTAGAAAATGTGCGAAGCGCGCTGCGACAATGCGTTTTAAACAGGCAACGCCGGAAGTATTGTTGTTGTTATCCATTGAATCCTCATCTGTCAATGAGTTATCCATATCAATCTGATTTTGAATCAACGAAAATTCGACGCACATCATATGGTATATCTACCATCTGGCACGCGGTGTCGACTTTACATCAACTGCCACGAAAGATCGTGTCGCATTAATCGAATTTGGCGAGACCTTAGAAAATTCCGAAGCGGCGCGCGGTAGATGTGGTAGCGCGCGATCAGCAACGATTGTGGCCGTGATTTGTGCGTTACTCTCTTTCGCTTGCCAACCACGAAGAGAAACTTTACTTTTGTGATACAATTATTTGGCTGTGAGACGACGAGTGTTAAAGAATATACGCGTAATCGGGTAAAAATTACGTGTGCACGTGTATTGAATATCAAGTAATATCGACAAATAATGTACGAGGTACGATCGCGAATATCCGATCTTATACAAGATTTATGCGTAGTGATGAATTCTGAAACACTTCGAATCGCATCAAATATGCACATATGCACACTTCGAATCATTTACCGCGTATGATTCGATACTTCAACTTTTAAAAGTGTTGGTAAATCTTGAATCGTGAGTCTTGATAGATCTTGAGTCCTTAAAGTTCGGATATGTCTTGAGAGTTTTGATAGGCATTGAAGAACTGCAAAGACTGGAAATTTTCGCGAGTATTCGATGTTTTATATTTTCGATAAATTATATTTACAATTTCTTATATTATATTTTATTTATAATATTTTAAATTTATGAAATATTATATAAGATATCGAATGTCCAGTAAATTCCCAAAATTTATTGAAGCTTTGAAGAGTCTGATCTAATGGAATTCTAGCGTATCACGATTCAAAACTTACCAAGATTTGTATCAGTTTTAAGCATCGAATTATATTCGAAGCGGTTCTAATTTTTATAGTATAGAAAACTTCGAATTGCTTCAAAAATGAGATTCAAATATCCATCATTATTCATACGTGCATTTTATGCGTTCTAATATCTCTCTATATAACTTCTTGATTCTTGAATGTATTATTTACTGAGTAAGAGGCAATCTAAAGTTTATGCTTCGATATTCACTGAAGTTAAATCGCTTTGCTATAATGATTATTAAGAGTCTTCACTGCGCACAATAGAATTGACTGATATAATATTTTGCAATTTCTATTATGTAATTATTGCAAAGAAATAAATGTGAAATATCCATGGAATTTCATCACAGCTTATTAAAAATAATCGAATGGCATATTTGTGAATCTTTTTTCTTTATAATATAACACACGTGATATTTTATTGTTCGAACGTCAAATGAATGCCATTCCAGCACGTGCTAGGATCACTGACCAATTAATCTTCATTATTTTATTGTTCTTTCGTGTGCGATAATACACTGTTAATTTGGAATTCATGTACATTCATAAAAGAGTATTTTAAATATGACATGTACACACACACACACACGTGCGCGCTATTTCTTCTTTTAGAATATTTGTCTTATTTTTAATTGCATTTTATATTAAATCTTTTTATTAATAACAATTTTGTTTGTTTAAGCTATAACATTTTATATTAACTATTTTTTATTAGAAAAATTTTGTTCGTTTAATGTAACTTATGATCAATTAATAAAATATAGTGAAATAAATGAATGTGCAAATAGATGCTATTATGAATTAATGTTGACGAATTTGATATGTATTATGTGAATATAATAGAGGCGATTGATATAAAGAAGAAGAATAGTAATATAATAAATCATACTTCATTTTTTAAGAAAAAGATTTCTTATAACCAATTAGAACAATAATTTCGTTAATAATATTTATTTGGTATAAGTTGGCATTTTTTTATTGCAAAGGCGTAATAATTCTAAATATTATGATTTAACGAACTAAACTAAATATTGCGAAAAGACGAATGATTCTCAATTTATTTTTCTGTTTCTAGTCAATTGTGATATTCAAAAAATCTTTCTTTTTAATTGCTATTAAATTTTAATAAAATATATGCATAACGGTGAAATTAATCCGACACTAAAGAGTATAAAAATCGTGTGGTATCGGCAATTGGTACAATGTTTTCGTCTTATATTGCGCATTTACGAGGAGGCACTCATCTGCAAAAACGTCAAGTGACCTATGGCATTATTTGCTTACCTTTTTATCGATGTTCATCGTCCGTAGGCCGTATAATAATATTTTATCCAAAGGCTTATATAATTTTACAATAATCGGTTTACTTTTGGTAGATAGAGAGCGATACCTAAATACAGACGTATTCAATTATGGGAATTTGTAATCTTCTCTATTTCTTACAGAATTCATTTTAAAAAGTACCAAGTGTTGGCTTCTTTATCTCTCTGATATAAAGTTGCCCGTTGCCCTTTGTCATTGTAATGAAATAATTTTTGGATCGATAGATTTTATGTTGTTTATCATTGAAAAGGCATGCAAATGATAAAAATAAAATACATTATTTATTATTTGCCACATAAGGTGTTTGTATTAACTATAGAAAGAGTGAAAAAAAGAAGAATCTTGTTGGCATATGAAAGTAGTTGCTGTGGAAAAAATGACTTTACATAACATTCTCTGTGATCCAGCCAGTATAAGTTACCCATGTTTTTAGCATATACATACGTATATACCTAGGAAATTAAGAGTACATGATTTCATTAAAGGAAGGGCACAATATCGTGTGTTGCGCATGTCTAAGCAAAATTGACTTATAAAAGCGGCTTGTTTTTCTTACGTGACTCTTTCAGGGTTGTGTCGTTCGTTTTGGAATAAATAAATAACGCAAGCGAAAACAAGTTTTTTTTTGTTGGTTTTAAAAAAGAGCATCGATCGATTGCATATAGGATCGAAGATAGTAATTGCAAAACACCTAGGAGATCATCAGCTTTCGACATGGTGCAACAGGCAAGTAGAGCAAAATACGTGAATAGTGTTGAATCTTATGATCGATAATGTTCTTTAATTACTCGTAAATGTAAACAAATGAAATAGGTACAAAAATGAAACCATCGCTTGATCGAGTAACCAAGTATTTTCACCTTCTAAAAGTAAATTTATATTATATTTCTTTTTTCCCCTCTTGGATCGAGTTTCGAGAATCACCAAGCTCAAAAGATGGTTTCTCCGGTAACCTAATTCCTGTTAGTAAAAGCCTAGATACATACGTTGCGTAACGTTTGTTGAACGTAATGTCATTGGTTATCATCTCGATGAAATTAATCGACTTTCGCTTTTTGATTTCAGGAGCAGGCTCACGATGCTAAGCAACAGATTGCGACCAGTCCAGAGGATACTGAGGACATACCTGCTGGACAGCAAGGTCCTCAAGTTCCGAGACGAAGAGGAGGTATCTCCGCGGAGCCGGTCTCTGAAGAAGATGCGACAAGTTATGTTAAAAAAGTTGTGCCCAAGGACTACAAAACAATGGCTGCCTTGAGTAAAGCCATCGCAAAAAATGTCCTCTTCGCTCATCTCGACGAGAACGAACGTTCTGATATATTTGACGCCATGTTTCCTGTCACGTTTTTGCCCGGGGAGGCAATTATTCGTCAAGGTGCTAAAAATAGTATTAGGTTTAATTATCAATCGCCGAGAGAATTGTTAAGCGAAACTAGCTTACGTCGAATATTTTTTGTTATACATTAATAGGCGACGAAGGTGACAACTTTTATGTAATCGATCAAGGAGAGGTCGAAATCTTTGTCAATGGTGAATTAGCCACGACCATAGGAGAAGGTGGAAGTTTCGGTGAACTTGCATTGATATATGGGACTCCACGTGCTGCGACTGTTCGAGCAAAGACCGATGTTAAATTATGGGGTATCGATAGAGATTCATATCGCAGAATTCTCATGGGCTCTACAATAAGGAAACGAAAGATGTATGAGGAGTTCCTTTCCAGAGTTTCAATTTTGGGTAACTAACGTTTCATGTTTCATAAAAACGTGCCAGAATCACTGATTCTTATTGTATAAAATTGCTATTATTTTTAGAATCTTTGGATAAGTGGGAACGGCTCACAGTAGCCGATGCTTTAGAACCGGTGGCATTTGACGATGGCGAGACAATAGTTCGGCAGGGTGAACCGGGTGAAGATTTTTACATAATCGTCGAAGGTACAGCTGTTGTTTTACAGCAACGTTCAGAGGGTGAAGAATTAGCGGAAGTAGGTCGTTTAGGACCATCCGATTACTTCGGTACGTTCTCGTTCTTTCGAATGATCATTAATAGTTACGTAATTTAATGATAATAGAATAGAGAGAGAAGTAGATGGATGAGTGGAAAAAGAATTTTGAATATTGTCTCAACAACAATGTCCTATTGATTATAGGTGAAATTGCATTGCTATTGGACAGGCCGAGAGCAGCGACTGTCGTAGCGCGAGGCCCTTTAAAATGTGTGAAACTCGACCGAGCAAGATTCGAGCGAGTTTTAGGTCCGTGCGCGGATATTTTGAAACGCAACATCACCCAGTATAACAGTTTCGTGTCCCTATCCGTATAAATTGCCGTACCAGTGACATTATCAGCCACCCTGGTTTCTTTTCATGAAAGTACGTTTCACTATTAACATTTTTTATTTGAGTAATAGCGTAAGTAATAACCATACTGTTTCGGCTAACGATACTTGTGTTAAGAATTATATATGTTGAATTATGCACGACTGTCTGTTAAAATTGTATGATGTGGCATGAGAACAATTTGACATAATTTTATACAATGTTGTATTTTTTTAGTCTAGATTTTGATAGATTTGGAATTGAAGATCTAAAATATTTTATTCTCTTTATAAATCAATAAGGTAGTTGTATTATTATTAGATAGTTAAATAAATGTAGCTCGAGCAATTCTTTCAAAACTTTGTCATTGTATTTGTTACATAAGTAATTTTTATGCTCATTCTATCAATGTATGCAGTTAACACATGCTTCTGCAACGACATATATAATTCTTAAAACACAAACTAAATAATTAGAAATGTCGTGATACATCAAGTTATTACGCACTTTGTAGTTTGCAATGCTGCGATATAGAGGTCGAATTTTGGCCACTTTTACACGAACATATTTCCCGAGAATGTACGAAATCCGTGAAAACATTTGAAAAAATTCGATAAATATATGTTTTATTTCGCAAAATTTTTCGACGATGTTTGGTGGAATGAATAAAACAAAATATTGTTTCGTTATTGAATTTTCGGTTTCAATTTCCATTGCCATACTGTTTTTCTTTATTTTGTCGGACTTAAAATGAATTTCATAGTTTTTACGATATGTGAGATAGCTGGTATTATTACATGCATTTCACGACGTGGTTAATTTATACACATGCTTGTGTATGATTTGAAAAAAAATATATATATCTATATAAAAAGTCATATTTAATTTAAATATTTGTGTAACAATGAATTCAAAAACTAAAACTTAGCTGTAACATCGCACAATTTTATTGGCGACTTGTGCACAAAAACCGAACCGATTGAAAAAACTTTGCATTAAATAACTGCATTGATTGCTCATACTATATCGCATTGTAAACGAATATTGTAAAATCAATAAAAAAAACATGTTTTAATTGTCAGGAAACTAATTTATAAAAATATATTTTATATGCAATTTCCGTATTTACAATGTAACAAATAATTGCAACAAATCTGTATTTTTTCTAATGAAATTACTTTGGCGTTTATATAATTTTCTCTGAGCATTTACGTTCTTGTATCACGTAATAAAAGTTTTACTTTTCCGTGTAATTGAAATAAATTTTATATATATTATTTCATTTTTATGGTGAAATAAGCATTACATTATTGTGATAAATATAATTGCGATATAAATTGCGTGATAGCACGCAATATTGATATAACTTCATTGTCTCTGTGTAGAAATTTAATAAATACACAGAGAACAGTTAAACCAAAGAGATCTTACTTTTTAGTCACCAGATAA
Organism: Bombus pyrosoma; assembly: GCF_014825855.1. Classification (NCBI taxonomy): domain Eukaryota; kingdom Metazoa; phylum Arthropoda; class Insecta; order Hymenoptera; family Apidae; genus Bombus; species Bombus pyrosoma. Next base: position 14,031,566 of record NC_057778.1, on the reverse strand, counting down.
ATCCTCTTAAGATAAAAGAACGCGTCAGAAGATCTGAATGACTGAAGAAGATTCATTGTGCATCGTGTAAAATATGACTACTTCCATTTATGATTGGAAACAGATTTACATATTGACTGCCGTATTAATATCTTTATAATTTTTAACGACATCGAGAGAAAAGGTTATAGGCTTTAGTAAGTAATTATTTGTGGTTTAGTAGTTGAAACATGAAATACACATATAATAAATTTTGTATTTATTAGTAGTAAAATCACGATTTGCATTTAATTTAAATCTATTAGGTCTCTAACATAACATTAGATTAAGAAGTAATATAATATCCGAAAATTAAATAATTTATTACGTACAACACTATATTCGCACGTGATCGTACAATGAAAAATGTCCGTCTTCTCTCATTTAATATATCTTTGCATTCCTGTTTTGGATCAAATGTGGAGACGAAATTCTCGGCACTTGAGAATTGATAATAGACTATTAAGGAAAAAAAACATTGTCCTGCGATAAATATTTAAAAAGATAAAAATAATCACTCTTCACACGCGAGAGTGGCATTAGATGCCAATATGCATTTGTCCCGTTAGAAGTTCCTATAATTCGATGGTTGAACACGTTAAGTCGAGTATTTTCTCTTTCCCTTTGTACAGATGTTTCGTGTGGCTATTACCACCGAGCCGTTCTTGAACCGTCGAACCGAACTTGAGATCTTTCCGACTTCCTGTCTCTTTCTTCTTCGTCGACGAGTTGTTGAGCATGCCAATATCCTCTTAAACTCAATACATTTCTTACCAGAAAGCCCTTCATAGCGATTACGTATATTTAATACGTTCATTAATTCCAATTCTTTACTATTTTATTTATATCGTAGAAACAATCACTGTATTTCTATTCGCGCGTGCTTGTGAATCCCCAATACGAAATGTCGAAGTTTTTCTCTCGAAGTGGCGACAAGATGTAGATTCTTGCGTAGAGCAAAAGATTTGGCTAGTGGTTAAAAAATCCCAACTCTTTTCAGCGGACAGTATTTAGAAAAAGACGCTTAGAATCATCAGACACAAGAGTAAGAATACGTATAATATATAACATGAACTAATTTTGGAGAATCGATCAATTGCGATCGAAGGAATTTGAAGTTTTAACCAAACGAGAAGTGTTTGTTTCCTGAAGATAATTTGCTATCGTCTCCTCTCTCTTTCCGTAATTTACTACGAGCCTCGGCTTCATACCGAGTTCTATTGAGGTAGTTGCAGACGACTTTAAAACGGTCATCCTAATTCTTTTGTACAATTCATCAGCCTGTATGTGGATTCTTCGCTTGCGCCGGGCTGAGATTGAGATACGTATATGTACAAATTATTGCGGGGAAAACTTTCATTTACAAATTGTTGCTCGACTGTGTGGCGTCGATCAACGAAGAGAACAATGATTAGGGGATGGTAAGAATCAGTAGCAGATCAATGTGTAGTTAAATATATGCACATGCATATGCATATGTATGTGAAGTGTACATATGCATATAATCGGGAAACATATGCATATACACACACAGATTTGTGCCTATGAATGTGCACGACAATGGTTTTCGTTTATATATCTTCCATCAAAAAAATTGAAGTTGCTTTTTTTACCAAGCACCTATAGAACCACTGCTTGTCTTGCAGTCGATTAGATGTTGTTCAGGATCAGCATAAACCAACCCCAATTCATTGACAAATTCATAAAACTTGTCCAAAGATTCAAAGGCCAATTCTGCTACGACGAAATCAACCGCCAAATTTTGCCGGTAGCTAAACAGCAGAAGAAATGTATCGTTAGATAATTGTGCAATGGACACATATACAAAGTATATATACACACATATAATATATATAATACAATGAAAATAAACAACAACAAAACTAGTCATTTTTCAGCTACGATGTCCTGTAACAGAAATCTATGTATAATTATAATTGTTAAAAAAATTATTTGCAATCTTTCACTTCCTTTGTTCCATTATATACATGAAATAATGTTGGTCCTTACGAAAACTAAAAATAAATTATTTCTTACTTCTTGTACCTTTGTATATATATATTTCCGTTAAATTTATTTATAGAAATATATTTGAAGATTGTTTAAAAAATTAAAAAAATTTGTTTTTTGGTCATAAAAAATTGCAAAAAAATTGTCAAATAAGATTATAATACTTTAAAGTTAAATGCTATCTAACAGTTTACCAATTGAATGTACCTGTTAATATGAAATTAGTTATATTTTGATCCATTATATTTCTTAGCGTTATCATGATTAATTTTTGTAAAAATATTGTATAGAAAAATATTGTTTGAAGATATTTTGACAAGTAGATATAAATGATTATTTCTAAAGAGTACGTACGACTTTATCATGCTCTTCAATGCATTCTTGCGTTCCCTTGCAACAAACCAATCCATTAAAAAGGCTGCCATCCTCGGGGCAGAAGTGTATAATTTGAAAAAGGCATGGAAGTTTTTCAACCACCAAGCTGAACGCACTTTGAGCGCATGTTTTATACACTCATCATTTTTGTCTTCTATTGATAAAGCTGCTAAAATCGTCGTTAAATCTGTGACAAAAGTATTAATTTTCTTATTCTTATGTAAAAAGAATATTACACTGGTAATGTTACATAATTATACGCATAATGAAATAATTAAAAACCTTGAGTATTTTTTGTGAAAATATAATATAATATTCTGTATGCAATAAATTCACATCGATTTTCTCCGCCGACGTCTTGATACAACATCCGTAACTGAGTCTGGCACTGGTTGAATTCTTCATGATCTCCTTTCTCTAGAGCGACGCGGGCGTGTGTTTCATACACGTGGACTGTAAATGCATCTCGAATACCTTGGACGGTAAGATCTTGACGAATAGATTTAAGTTGATCACAAGCATATCTATAGTCCTGATCAGCCACCCAGCGTTTCTTGACATGTGCCAAAGAATTTTGGAGTACACTTACCGGTCGAACGGCGGAGGGAGCTGGAGCCTATAATATAAAAGTAAGGAGTATTTTGATAAATTCTACAAACCGATTTCAAATGAATTTAATCGGTGACAGAAATCTTACAGATGTTAAACGTAAATAAGGTTTCTCTATGTCCTTGCATACTCCGACAATGTGAAGTCCGGTAAAATCAAAGTCTGTAGATGAGTCATCTTTAACACCATTGTTGGCTGTCCTGGAAATAGTATGGTTAAATCTTGCAGCACGTTGTTGTAATTTCTCCTTAGATCCTAATTCCTCGGTGTTTCCTGTAGCTAAACCAAATTCTGAATAGAAATGTGATTTCATCTGTTTAGTCTTCTTTGTTTTCTTGCTGCTGTGACTCAGTTTGCTTTTAGTAGATTTTTTCGTTTTTAACGATTTATAATCGTGTTCCCGATCACTAACGTTCGACGACGATGACGTACTACGCCTGTACTTTCGTGATGGTGGGCTACGTGTATTCGAACGCGACCTTGACTTCGATCTTGACCTCGACCTCGACCTGGACTTTGATCTCGATCTGGATCTTGATCTTGATCTAGTCCTCGACCTCGACCTTGACCGTTTGTAATTCACAGAGAGACGCGCGCCAAGCCGAGCCCCAAGAGAAGTGGAGAGACCTGGCTTGCGCAAGCCTCCCTGTGCATTCATCAGCGGATTCGGTAAATTATTTAATTTCAAGGCCGGTTTTTGAGGCTTTATCGTCATAGTCATACGTTCACTATGAATGCTAGGCAATGGTTCTTGGTCCCAGTCTTTTACCCAAAGCGAGCCGTCATTCGCTGCACGCGTAATCTTTCCCTTTAATATAATCTCAACTTGATCCTTGTCTACTGCCGTTTTGCATTTTTCGTAACACCTGTTTACATAGTTCTTCAAACTGTCAGGCCAATCACCGACTGGACTGGGATTTGTCACGATAGAGGGAGTACCTACCGCTGGTGTACCAGCACTAGGAATTGTATTATTAACAGTTGTGATAGCAGGTGTAGTAGGAGCAGGGGATTCTTCAGTTGGTGGAGGAGGAGCCACTATTTCACACTGTGCAGGAGGTAAAGGTGGTAATTCGGTCTTTAGATTGGGACCCGGTACGAAATTCGTCGTTGGACTGTTTGCCTGAAAGCTATTGTTGAACTGAGCTGCTAAATTTTTATTCCGCTTACGTTTTCTCTTCGCAGCTCCACTATTGCCAGATGGAGAGAGAAAAGCCAAACCATTCTTTTTGTTATATACATTGAAACGAATTTGATTATTGTATTCTGAAAAAAAGATGAAAACAAGTTATCTTATATATATTAGATAAAAGTATATTTTTCCTGATACTTTCTATTTAAGAAAAAAACTTACGGGACATATCATTGTGCATGCCATTCCAAGTACCATATGGAAAAGCATTGTACATGTACCCTGGATGAGGTTGCATAGATGGTTGTATTTGATTATTGTGTTGTTGAGATGTCTGTACTGACGGGGGTGGTCCAGGAGGTAAAGGAGGAAGTTCAGAATCATCATCCAAAGACATGGGGGTTCCAGGTACTGGTGGTTGCTGATGTAACTGTTTTCCTTGATTGTTGTCCTGTTGTGGCTGCTGCTGCTGTTGTTGCTGCTGCTGTTGTTGGTGCTGTTGCTGCTGTTGCATCTGCTGTGGAGTAAAAGGTTGTCCATATCCTGGCATCATTGCATGATAGTAGCTAAACGTTTGTCCTTGATGAGGTACACCTTGATATCCTGGTCCATATAATTGCCTATAAAAAAACAAAAACACGCTTATCAATATATGCAACTGAAGTGCTTAATGTTGCAAAAGGTTTATTATTAGCTTCATCATAACTTCAAAAATTTCCAAATATTAAAATAAAAAGTATCATACAAGAAAATTTTTAAACTTTTATTTAGTATGTACTTGTATTGTGGCGTATTTTATTTAATAAAATAAATAATTTATTATTATTCCAAATTATTTATATCATGTATGTTAACCTAAAAATAGGTCATTACAAAGCGTCTTTTATTCACGTTAATATGTATTATATTACAATACTTATTTCCTATATGTTTCTTATCCATTCATTATTCGATCGATAACTGTTTTATGTTAGTTCAAATGCAAATGAAAATGAAAACAGAAATATAAAAAGAATTGTAAATTAAGAAGATTATATGAAATCATGGAACGTGCATAATACGTTGTTCCTAAAATGCATATAAGATACTTCGTATTGAAATACCGCGTTATTTTTATTAGTAGAACAATAATTTTGTGGTTAAATCGATGTAGCTGATAATTACCCTGAATATGGGGGAAACATGTTGTGGATATTGTTTGGCGAGGGATATTGCCATGCCATATTCGCCATTGAGCCTATTCCAAGTTGTGGCTGTTGCTGAAATGGCTGCTGTTTCTTCTGCGACGCTGTAGCCTCGCCTTCTGACATACCGAAGAACAAAATCAGAATTGCTTAAACAATTGTACACTTTACGTTTCACTGCCGTAAACACGTTTGCATTACCACGGTTTCTATTGACCAGGGAAAAAAGTTAAAATATTCTCGAATATTATCGAAAAGTCACGATTTAGGTTTGATTCATTCACTTCGACAAATTAAAGTGGTACTGAGACGACGTAAAACGTTTTCAGCCTTTGTTAGGTGGCAGTACTATCGTTCGAATTCTACGCGCGAATTTTATCAAGTATATTATAACGGTGTACAGGTATCGTTATAAATTTATTTATTGCGTTTGTATATTTTTTAATATGGAATTATCTTGAATTATAAAAAGATGTATTACATATATCATATATTGTTGCTTTGTTCAAAGAATGTAGCAGGTAAAGAAGTAAATTTTTTAGGAAATCTATTTGAAATAGTAGATTTAAGTAACTATTAGTTATTCACCTATGTGTATTTGTTTATTCTTTAAGATAGACTTCGAATGTCTCCGATAAAATATCGTTTATGCGTATTATTTACTATTAAATAATTGTTGAATTGTCATATTGTTCTTGTTAAATAGCATAATTTTATCAAGTAATTATTTCTGTCCTAAAAAAGTACCTCAATTTTAGAGTTAATCTCAAATATGATGATTTTTGAGATATTACTTTTCAAGCAAACCAACGATATGTTAATCCGTTTAATCATTAGATTTTAATGTAAGTGAATGAAATAGAATGTATAATGCAGAAATTTTCAAAATTACGTTATTCATAGAAATATTCAATAATGATATTTTTAAGGGTAGCCAATTCTCAAACATAATGCACTTGGAAAATTATGAATTTGTTTCTTGTTGTTCATAATCTAGATTTTCTTTTATTCTCAAGAAAGCATGCGGGGGTGTGCATTGCGTGCAAAATGGTCATATTGTACAACGATTTGCTTTGATCTCTCTTTCATTCACCGTCGTGAAGAATTTATAGGAAACAATTGTCGATTGGCTGTTATTTAATGCGGTAGTATAACGTAACGAAACACCTAGGTAGTTTTGCAACGAAATGGTAGAAATGGAATATGGCCTAGCACGAATGTAACATTATATTCGAAGGATATCGAATGAAGTTGTACGTAGATGTGTTGTTTTTTTCCATGCCGGAACACGACATTTTGAAACATATAAGTAGTAACTGCAGTCCGTTTGATCTCTTAATCCACGGTTAATTGTTCCATGATTGAATTTTGTTGCCCCGTTTCACCTGTTTTATTTTTTCTTTCTTTTACGAGCATGTAATCGATGCGAACAATATTCTACGTTTTAATGCTAATCTAATTAACCTATCGATATAAAAATCTTTTTTATTCCATATACAAATAAATAGTATGCATCATAAGGATCGTAGAGATTTTGTTTTCTTTATGTCACCGTAATTTTCTTATTTAAGGTATTTCTTAAGTCCTTAATCAAGATATAAATAAGTGAAAAAGTTAAAACAAATAAAATTATCGTCATTTCTTCATATACATTTTTATGCAAAATAAATACTTGCGACTAACATTCGACAAGATGCACTGTGTTTCCGTTTTACGAGGCACATTTCTTGATATTTTTTGGCGCTCCATTGACGTCACCGCAAAGAAATATATTTTCGAAATAGAAAATATCTTGTTACAAATGAATCGATTATGATGCAATAAAGGTGATTGTTTCATCTTGTTTTGTAGATGAAATATCGGATAGTTAATTGATAGATATTTATAGAGGCATGTAGTTCGCCTTGAACGGGTTCTGGACCTTTCTTTCAAAAATATTGTCCAACAAAAAATCTAAAAAGGAATAAAAAAAACAAAGTCTATGCATAATATTCACAAAGAAAAATTAAATACCCAGAGATAACAGATAAATATCCTCTTAGCTATAATAGAATTTAAATCCTTTTAAGATATATCTTTTTCTTTCCTCAAGACGCGTTAAGTATTAAGAAAAATAAAAGAATCATTTATTTCGGTTACAGAATAAAATAGATCTACGACTGTCGTGAAAAGCGTGAAACCTGCGACAACATTCTTTTTCCCCTTGAAAATTCATTCTACATGCTGGAAATCAAACTCAACTATCGTTGCTGATTGCATCAGCATTTTCCACTTTCGTTTTTCCATAAACTGCAACCATGTGTAGTGTAGGCTTCGCGAAATCTTATCATACTAGGACAGATTGGTAAGTAATACTATTAGAAAGACTATAATATAAACGAAAAAAAGGAATCATTAAAATCATGTAATTGTTATTTACATTATCCGTTACTATACAAATATTGCATAGCGTTGTTATAATCTTAAGCGTTATTCTTTTATATCTACCTAGTTTTGCTGCGGTTATGATCGTGGTTGCGTGTAGAAATGATTTCAAAGTAATATTTATTCGATAAAACGTTCTGCTCAGATACATTAATTTTCGTAACGAAACTATGAAAAGATAAAATTATGCTTCTTTCTGCTCTCGAGAGAAAGCTTCTTACGTGCATTTCCGGTGAGAAGAACAGCATCTACTGTTTACGGGAGGTTGATTTATTAAATTTCTATAAACTTATAACTTATAATACTTGACAGGGTTTGAATTAAAGGTAATCAAAAAATTGTATTTTCTTTACGTTGTACGTGAAAAATAGTTCGAAGGTAAAGATCGAAGGGAAATAAGCATGGTTTAACATGTAGTCGTGTATGTGTTGTGCTAGATATCGCGATTTTCAAGGTTTGAGTAATAAAATCGATGGACGTCGATCCTGACATTTATGAGTTATAAAATTCTGTGTTACAAGAACGTTCGCAAATTCATTTGAATTTCAGTTATAACCAACAGTAATCTTTTAGGGAATTTATTTTGGTGATTTTTTGTCACTACTTTCCTTCGTTTTATCTGTTTCTGTTTCCTGCGTAGAAGACTTTCCTTCTTCCTTCTTATCGTCCTTTGATTCTTTGACTTTTCCTTTTTTCTTTGGTTTTTTAATCATTTTGGGTTTATCGATAGGAGGAACTACTTTCGATTTTCTACGAATTACCTTTAATAACAATTATACAAAGGCATTTTTATAAGTGTAATAATTGATATTGTGTAGAGGTATTTTTCATTAAATGGATGAAAAATTTAATAACATGGTTACTATGTTATATTTTCTTTTACCATGCGTTGCAATAATTGTTTAGTTGTTATCTTTGTTCTGCACCTTTTGTCCCATATTTCCTTTTCTTGCCACCAGATTCGTTGATATTCATTCGTTAATAATTGTTCTATACAAGGACGTTTTTCTCTGCGATATTACAGAAAATGTGTCTTGATTATTTATTAAAATATTAAGAGCGTTTCAATTTAATAAGGAATTTAATAACTGATCAATTACTAATCATCAAATTAAATTTCAATTTAATTGAATAACGTACTTTTCGTAAGACGGAGTAAATATTTTAGACGATGCGAATTGGGAAGAAACGATATTATCTGGAATTTTGCAAGAAATCACGGGTGACCACGTCTTCACCTTTATATCTCCAAACATACTCATTATTCCGAAATAAAAAATTTGATTTTCAAGTTTAAACTTGATGATAATACAAACTTCTTTCCATTAACCTTTGAATAAATAATTAAAAACGAAACGCGATGAAACGACAAACTGTTGAAAAAGAATTATATGAAACAAGCGAATGTTGCACAAATATGGAAAACTTGAGCTGGAAGTTAAAATATCATCGAACTAAAATATCGATATTACGATAGAGGTGAATTTTACCGCAGACTTCATAATGTTTAATTTTTCCCTATAGTTCAATATACATTTATTATATTTATCCGTGGAAGAAATAAAATTGACAAGCAAAAAAATATTTCAGTATTTGTAGAAATTTTTTCTATTATCTATTATTTATATATTTCTATTATGTATTGTATACGAGATTTTTTATGACGTACGATGATACTTTTATTGCGACCATACTAATCACAGAGGTCCCAAAATTATTTAAATAGTCAATTACTAATCATATTAACAAACCTCATATACTTTTTTTAGTAGCATCATCTACTATACGATGTACTAATTTTTTATTAATTGTATGTTTGCAATAAACGTTTTATAATTTTCACATATATTTCCAGATTGATTTCAAATCCCATCTCGCTACAACTGACAGCGACAATATCAATGAAATGTCGACATGTTTTTTTATAATACATATAATATGTTCATAAAAATTTTCTATACTAACTATTCACATATTTTTGTGAATCATTTATACACTGTACGTAATGAAAATAATCTTCTTTTTATTACCTTTTAATTACATAATTATAGAAATTTTTGTATTATAGTTAAGGGATAATCCGATTAACGGCATCAAATTATAATGAATGTTACCCTTATCGAATGTTATGAGTGCAATGAGTTTTATCAGAAGATAACTTATCAAGATTATTAAAACGAGTTGGCATATTTTTACGGAAGAAATGAGATCGATAAATTACAGTACGTGTCACTATACCTTGTCACGCGCCACGTACAATTAGAATGTCACAGATTTCAATGAGAATAACAGTATAAGGGAACATTACGATAAATTAGAATTTCAACGATTCAATGTGAATATCAACGGACAAGGCTAATAATGGGTGAAACGGGAACCGATATAATATTGTGTTTACTCGATAATCAACCTGGAAAACGTTTCTGACTCGTGCTAATAAGTTCAGCATTAGCATCAAGCGAACATGTGTCCCACAAACCTTAACTACACAGGTTTGAATTGCAATTATCGACCTGTATAAAGTAGAGAGTCATTTGTTTCTCTATCGAGTTAATTAATATATGTCGTGTCTAAATATTTCTTTATAGAGTAGACAGGATATTTCAACGATTGAATTAAAATTTTAGTATTTTAAAAATAGTATTTTAGTGTTAATTCTTGTGTACGATTCTTTCTATTTTAATTGCGAGTAATTATGCTAGGGCCATATTTATAATTAAATTAATTTAAATTATACCTACAGTAACCTAATTAAATATATGCGTAATCCTAAGTTTTTACGTGCAACATACATTTCTTATTGTAGCAGCGAAATTTTTTAGCTTGAATGGTACTAATTAAAACTGATCGATTGGATAATCGTCCAATGATTATATTAAAATCTTAATTCAAAAAGGGAACTGATGATAAGACGATTCGTGATTTGGTCGATTCCTTTTTCACCGTTGGTAAACATAAAAGAAAGCGGATGTTGTCCTATTCTCTTAATTATCACGATCCTGATAAGGTATTTTCTAAAACAAACGCGAGTTGCGGAGTATAGCGTTGTCGCTTTCACTCTAAATCCATCGCCCCTACACATCTGTCAGGTGAGAATCGTAAATCTAATTAGTCCGTTAACTTTATCTCCGGCCGTTTAACAATTCCTTGATATCCCAACGAACTCATCAGTATTTTTCGATGCAAAGTAGCAATCAAATCTTATCTGAAAAAGAATCGTTCTCAACGAAACACGATTGAATAGATTCCCACTTTCTTTTATGGATAAAATATCAAGAAATTACGTCAACAGACATATAGACAGATAAAATTACCGTTAAAAGCGTTTTAGTGTCCAAAATAATAGTTAGCCTTCAAAATTTATAACTTTTTAAATCGCACATTAGTCTTATATAAAACTATGATTATGTGTAATTTGCACCATTATTTAACATTTAATCCTCCATTGGTATTTTCCTTTTCGGGAATCTCGAACGACACTCGGTTTAGATTTAAGAAAAGGTTTAAGAAGCTTTACTCTTGCAATTATTTTCTTATATAGCAACAAGACAAAGTTTTAGGGATTTGTATGTGTGAGCTGAAACTCAAAATAAACTTATGCTTTCTAAACGAACTTTTAAGAATTATATTTATTTAAAGTATACGAGTCTCAGAAATTGTTATGTACATACAATAAGATCTTCTTACTGTTCAGAATCCAGCTCGTATCTTCTTTCCGTACTTGTCTTATTGTAAGCAATATATGTCAGTGCATAGATTTTTTAGAAAGTAAAGGCGAGTTTGTAATTTATTTATTTATATGGAAATAAATCTAAATAAATGAAATTTATATATATGAAACATGTTGCTGTAATCGTAAAAGATTTCGGTGTTACATCACAGAGGAATTCATTTCCTACAACATGTTACGATATCTCTTTTTCGATTATTCGTTTAAAAAAAAAAATATAATCGAACTTGGAGAATAAAATATCTTAGCAGACAAATTATAATCAGCGAAACGAAATATTTCAGCGAGGAAGCAAGGTTATACAATTAGTACAACGATGTCATTTCATGTAATCATCAATTCGAAAATTCGAATGTCCGCGTTGGTGGTCGGTGGCTTGTGGTAGCACGATGGGAAACGCAAGTATACCTATACTTCAAGGAGGGAGTAGAGCACCGATATGGGAGGAGTTCCTTGGAGTTCTCTCTCCGTTGAGAGACTGCAAGGAGCAGAGGTGGCCTCTGCTCACCTGAGGATTTCAGGTGGCAGTCGCCCTGCTGAGTTGTTCAGCGACGGGTATCTCGTAAACACTCTGTGATCCACAGAATTCCCGCGAGTTCTCAGTTGAGTTCTCGTTCTATTCTGCTTAACAATTTTATCATGCCGGATTCTTGCGCTCGTTCTAATAAGTACGATACTGAATCATTCGAGGTACACGCGTTTTTCACGGTTAGTTTTACCTATTATCGATGATTTCCACTTGATAGCTTCTAACTCTTTTAGAAGCATTATTTGTCCACTTCCTTTCGAAGCACATCATTGTCTAGCAGCAAAATCATTCATTGATATTTCCATTTTGCACGTTCCACCGTAACGATTATCTAGTCGGACTATAAGGGATCATTTAGGGGAGATATTAAGAAAATATTGGAAATGATCGATCGAGTAATTCGTTCGATAATTCACCTAATTTACTAACTGTAGCTGTTGAAATTCGGACGTAAAAAAATTAGATGCGGATACGAAACACGATGTCTATATCGAGTCAAAAGAAAGTGAACACTTCGAGAAAGAGTGATTTATCATGCGACAGAGAATTATATCTTATATTCGATTGAAAAATCTGTTCCTACAATACTAATAAGGTAATTCGTGTTCAGCAACGCGCGTTGATTAGGTTTTGCATTTTAACGGACTCGTGAAACCTCTTTCGATTGTCGAAATGTCAGATTGGCACGCATCTTTGTGCACGATGAAGTTCAAACGAATGTCCGTCGTTTATATCTTATCGTTAGTGTAAAATTACGGTTGAATTTAACAAAGTGGCTAATAAAATTAAATAAACTAAAAAGTAACGTGTTCTTAGTGCGAAGCCGGTGAAGTGCGGGAAATAATAAATCGTTGATTCAATCGACAAATATGTTTCAATGTGCAACAAAATCGTAATAACCTTGAGACAAGTGTGTATAATAAATTTTCAAGCATCGGCAAACTATTGTATCCTGAATAAAACAGTGCAGCGAGAAATAAACAAAAAAAAAAAAGAGATGAGGTTGTATTGTGTACATAAAGCTCTGGGCGAAATTTACGAGTTAATGGAGTATTTCACAAAGTCCTCGTAAAAATCGATTTATTTTTGCAATAATACCGTAATAAACGATGATATCGTGAACATGGATTAAAGGACGTCGAAGTATTGGTTGATACGCACAAATTTTTATTGCAACAATGAAAAAGATTGTATCCGTGATAATTAAACCGACGTTTATACAAATTCAGATTTTTATGAACATAACTAAAGGAAGAAAATGTAAAATGTGATTTGCTTCATCTTTTAAGTACCAGGTGAAAACCACAGATTCAAAACATGATAAGTCTTTTATAGGAGAGCAATTTTAAAATTCAATATTTTGTCTGCCAATAATACATCAAAAGTACCTTTACATTTGGTTTAAAACATTTAATTTAAAAAGTAATTCATAAATTATAACTGATATATCGTTGTTCAAAATTATTCTCTGTCAGCTTTTTTTAATCCTGCCTTTTTTTTTAGCCATTTTCAATTCAATTGTATTTTTCTAATATCAGAAAATATGTAAGTGCAAAAAATGTTGTTATTGACGTACATGTTCTCTCGTTTGAATTTTAAGACAAACATTTTTTTAAAACATGCAAGATCTTGTTTTGTTCTTTAAAACGAAAGAAACACTGAAATATAAAAATTCAACGATTGCAAAAGGATTAACAGATGTAACAAAGAAACGTTAATAATCATTGGCTGTTCTTTATCAAAAGACAAGCTGTCGTATTATACTAATCTGAGTTATGTTTCGAGTGTAATAGGACATTCGTTCTAACATATCTCTCTATCGACAAAAATTTACATTATCCATGTATCTACCAGAAAATTGTGTCGTGTGTCATAAAATTATTTCGCTGTATCTAACGAGTAAAACGCAAACCGTTATTTCGACAAGAAAATCGGCAATAATTTCTCAGGTTATTGAAGTTATGTCGAAATTTATTAACATACTAATGCTTCATTAATCATTGATTTTTTGAAATTTTTAGGTCGTTGAAACATATAGATGTTTCACCATCAAATTGAACGATTTTAATTTGAATAATGAAATATGATTATCTCAAAACATTTGATATTGTATTTGATAGTAACATTTCCAAAGAATGAAGATGAACTGCTCTGTATCTATGTTATTCTCAAAAGTTCTGTATCGCGTATGGAAAATATGTACATTTTCCACAAATTCGAAATTGCAAAATCGTATTTCCATAAAGTGTATTCGATAGATTTTTTCAATTTCCTGGGTTAAACAAACGTGAAAGCAGTATCTGCGCTTGTCAAAGGCACCGATATGAACCGGCACATTTTTCTAAATCACTCGGCAATGACAAGCAACTCGAATCGTCTATAAATCTGTCTCTCGATACCGTTCATTTGACAGGCGAGCATTTGTTTGTTCCTATGCAATGACACAAACGCAGCAGTTGACTGGGTATTAAAATGAGAATTCACAATTAAAGTAATTATAAAGCTCGAGGACTCGAAAGTTCAAAGGTTAAAAAGTTTAACAATCTGAAAGTTAAGAGACGTAAGGTTCCAAGAGTCTGCAAGTCTAAGAATTTATATCTAAAAATGTAAAAATCTAAGAATCTAAAAATCGCCAGATTCATAACTCCAAAAACATAAGGACCCGCAAGCTCAAAAATTGTAATACTCAAAAGTTTGAAAAACCAATCTAAAAATTCACTAATTCTTCGATACAGAAGTTCACAGAATTTTAAGACGCAAAAGTTTAAAAATTCAACAAGTCTGAGAACTTAAGAGTCTACAAATTTCTAGCCCAGATAGTTCAGTGATTCAAAAACCCAAGAATAAAAAGGTCCAAGAATTCAGATGTTCAAAAATTTAAGACAACTTAAAAACGCACGAATTTCATTCTCTTTGTTAACTGAAAAGAAATCAGTATTTTCATACTACGAGTTAGTAGTAAATAGATAAGAGTTGTTTTTAACACTGAGCTGTTTATATGATAAATGTAAGTAGCACGTTCATCTTAATGTTACAATATTAATGGTACAAGCGTATTTTTATTTACAATCGATAAATGCGTTCAACATGGTTCCAGCGGTACTGGAATGGCAAGCGACTCGAGCAACTTTGTTCAAACACACGTATGACAATGACAAGCTGTTCAACGTGCTGTACGCTTCGCTCGGGGTGTTATCTTATATAGGGTATCAATTCCTTAGCCACAAAGTAATTTCACAGTACAGTAGCATGAACCGTGGTCCACGCAAAACCGCTAGCCTAATAAGCTGTAATAAAGGAGCTCGTCAATTTCTGCTGTTATAATATTAGGCGATATATCATACTTCTAAAATCACTGGACAATCTGTTTCTTTGTACGTGGATAACAGCTTCTGTTGACAGCGTCTTAAACGAGTGATATATTCATCATCATCTGTGATATGTACAGGATCTTCCAAAGATAGATGTCGATATTTTTAAAATCCTCCCATTTCTTTGCTAAACGATATAATAAATCTTGAAATTGAAGTTCTTGTTTCAGATATGATTAGATATACTTGGATCTTTAAAATACTTCCTTTTGTTAGATATCGAATTAAATCGAATGTATTTTCAATTTTACTTTCCTATCTTAAAAATAAAATTGGATGGGAGATGCCGATGTTCTTCAATTTCTTGTTTTTAAATTGTATAGAATAGTTTTCGATAGGTTTCCAAAATAGAATCTAAATTCGGTGAGAGAAAAATTTTCTAAAATCGATAGCGATAGATATTTTTCAGAAAGTTTCGAAGATAAGAGATCGGTCGAAAGTTGAAGAAAAAGAGGCAGACTGTTAACTCCTTAGAAAGTTCCTGTATGAAAAATGATGCACGAGTAAAAAGTTACACGGGGAAAGATAAACTTGACGAAAGCTGCTAGATAATCGAAGTACTTCGGAAGCTTCATCTACAAGTTTTAGAATTCTTCTCTTTCTCTTGTAGCTACGCTGGCTACGTTGGACATCGATGGTTGGAATTGTTTCTATGATAATTAATTTCTATTTATAACGAAACACCGAGGGACTCTGATAAGCTAGCGCCGATCCGTTTTCATCATGTGGACACGTGTCTTATGGAAATCAGCGTACTTGAATGCAACGTGCACATATAAATCCGACGAAATGAAATCGGGCCTTGACTGATGTATATAACTATTTAAACGAATTACATATTTGGCAAATAAAGCGTGATATTATGAAGAGAAGTTGAAACACGTGGTGATTCTTCGAACTGCTTTATAGCGACTGAAGAGTACTGCAAGTAGTGTGTCATCGCTATCAAGTTGGAGCATGATGGGAGAGGTGATCAGGGTTTCTGGGAGGGCACCGGATGTCGGGGAATTCCTCAAGGAGGCGATGCTATCCCAAAGGTTCGCCGATGTAGCTCTCTGTTGTACTGGCGGACAAAGATTTTTGGCGCATCGTTTGGTTCTCTCTGCGGCCAGCCCTTATTTGCAGGTTGGTGCTCTGTTTTTTATCCTTTGCAAATTTACCAGGTAAATGGAATGGTTACTTTTACACAAAATGGACATTTATAACGATGGCAGAAAAAAATTAAATAATTCGGAACGGAGCATACATTGGCATTAATTTTATGTAAGTATTTGTGTGCATCGGTTTATTTTTATACAATGAGTTCCACACGAATTTTTATACTCTCGCAATTGTTACATTTAAATAATAAATTGTTTTAATCTCGCGACTTACTGTATAGATAATCCACCGATCGAAATATGCAAAAGTGTAACGTTCTATTTTAAATTATTTAATTTCGTCCTCTAACGAGTCGCTTTTTAATTTGCAATCTTTAAATACCGCAAAATATCGCGAATCTCAGTTGTTTGGGATCTTAAGTTAGGGACTTGAACGTTAATTTAGTCTGGTGATTTAAAATGATCCATTTCCTAAATCTATGCAAAATTAAGAGGGGTGAATGAATATTATTTTCTTTATTATTGCGAATTTGAAACAAATTACGGTTAAGTTTTTGTCTCGCACTGGTTTATTAATTAAAATACTTGGTCGTGTATGCCATTATTTTGGACATACGTGTGAAATGCAGAATAAAAATAGAAAATCTATTCAGGCCTTGTTTTATAAAAGTTTTTGTTTCACGATAATTTGATGCTAATAAGCGACTACATAGTAGCACCATCTAGTCACATTAAATTCATCCGTAATAAGAAACATCAATCATTCGTATGCGTGTGTACAATCGTGTGCCAACCGTTAAAAAACGAAGAAAGAAACGCGTATACGTAATACCACCGATCGAAGAAAATATGACATATGACTTCCTGTTGTCCGTGCATCAAACAGTGAAAATATCATTCCAAATATGTCGTTACAACCGAGTACGTATTCACAATGTAACTAATAGAAGCAAGTCGACCATAACGTGAGTTAATTTCTGTTTAAAGATATTTAAGAAACGTGCCAATCATTAATCATAATACATCGCAGTTCGGTAATAATAAACGACGAGAAACGAATAGAGGATAGTGAATGAAGGTAAATAGCGAAAGCAAATTGAAATTAATTTTTTCCCACCATCTTACCAATTAAAAAATTTCTTTTCATTTAATTAATAGTAATTTGACTTCTACTGTATTTTTCCTATCACTACCATTCATTTAAACGCTTCAAATGGTCTAATATTCGAAAGACAGAATTTAAGGCATTTACGTTTAATCGTCGTTAAAATTACAGAATACAAAATCAACGATCAGTTGACGAGATTATCGATGCAACAAAACGTGTAGAACGCAATAAACTAGATTGCGGATGACTATGAATGTTAAATATAACATTAAAAAGCATATCGCATTTATTCTCGTAAAACGTGTAGAATCGATAGTGAGTTTTTAGTATGTCGCATATTATTTACGTTACAATTTGTATTCCACGAAATATGACAAATATACCACGCTCTTTAATAATCTTTTAATTATATAACAACTTTCTACTTAAGTTTAATTTCTTCTACTGCATTTTACGAAATTGTGCATTTGCGTAAACATCCTCATTCTATCGATAACATATGTTTTTCACAGTAGAGAGGAGCCGACAATTAGCCAACAGAAATGCTAGAAAATAGAAAAGAAGTGTTGCCAGGTGTTTTATCAAAAAGATACATATTGATTATAAACCAGTTCGTCTGAATGCGATTTCATTATTACTGTATGTGTACGTATTTCTGCAATGACTCAAGAATAATTAATAAAACGATACCTAAACACGGTATAGGCGGCCAGAAAATCCATAGAACGCTTATTAATCAAACGTTAAGCAGAAGATAATTAACAAGCATTTGGATGTTAACAAGACCAGATAAAACAATTGAATTACGATGGAATAAAATCGATTTATTTATACGTCGTAAAGATAAAGATTACAGTTTCTATCATATTAATTTAACGAGCACGCATTAAAATAATTGCCCCGATAAGTGGCGATTCGAAACATAGAAACTAATTTCCGTGGTGGAAGAGCTAATCCATCTATCACTTTTCCTATTACCGCGATATTAAGTGATTTTAATATAGTAAAATCGAGTTGAAATTGAAGGATGGATGATATCGCGCTATTAAATTTTAATACCAGTTTATACCAACGCTTCTGGGCATAATTAAATCAATATATTAGCTTATTATAAATTGCTATCATTTTCTTTTTTAAATTTAAATTATATTTAATAAATCTCCAATGACAGATTTATTTCATTTCCTATAATAATACAAGAAGTGTTACAGAGATTTCGATCGCTTCGTTTTTCTTTCTCAATATCTTGTATTTCATCGAACTTTAATCTATCTATGTCACGTTACATAATCCCCATAGCTCTATTCCACATGTTTGTAAAGTTTCTCCTCGTCGACGGAGGTACAATTTTCTGGTAATCGTTTTCAGTCCGATTGCTCGCCGGTAAACGCCAGAGGACGTGCCTTAAAAATTACATCTTGCAAATCTCCACTGTGAAAGGTTCCCGACGCACGCGCGATACCATTTCGTCCCGTTTTTCTTTTCTTTTATTTCATTTTCTTTTTCTTTTCTCTTCGACGTAAAAACACGCCCTCGTGATAACGAATATCGTTGTCTGGACGCCGCTAATTTCGAATTTCACGTTTAACCGGTCGATAATGAATACTATTTACGGAATCTGTTTTCTTCCATTACCATCTTTGTCGCCCGACTGATTGCCATATTACACACCTTGTTACGACTTATGTTACGTCGATGACAAACCTTAGATAATTAAACATTTCGTTTTACACTAGATTTGAAGTTTTCTCCACGCCGCTATGGACACCGTTCAATGTCACGCTTCCTGATTCGATCCATTTCTAGATAGACAACGCCAAAATCTGGTGGAACGTGTTTCACGTTTGAAATAATTAACCAGACGGTATGGGAACGTGGCGGGATTGGTGACAGTTTAGATGGAATCTAATGCACAGCTGCGTGGACAGCAAGTCATTTCGCAATCAACAACGAGGAAAACGATGTTACTTAATTTATAAAAGACTACACGATTATGTATCTCTTATCGTCTTTTCATCAAGATGGATGTTCAAAAAAAAAAGGAACGAGGATAATTCTGTCGTTAATGTTTGACATTAATATTAGAAATTTTGATATGAAATAAGCGAAGTACGATTCGTTTGATTTAACAAGCTTATTTCAATCGTGAAGAACCTTTATTTTAAACCACGAGTAATTAGTACTCATAATTTCCATCAGTTAATTGCAGTGTAACGTTTTGAGATACGTCTTGAAAGAAATAGCTCGATGACATTTATAGACGTGCACTCATCTTGAAAATACGGCTCGATATTCGTGGGTCAGCGCACCCTAATGATTTCATTTACCGTTTCGGTCTCCTGAAAAGAGCACGGGAGAGCTTCTAGCACGTAGGACGCACTGTATGCGTTATGCGAGTTGATGCATGCTAAACGCCGTCGCTTGATCCTCCAGATAGAGGCTTACGGGACCATTAAAATACTTGCACGCAGCTATTTTATAGCAGTTGATTCACTATATTCCCAAGATAGTACAACGTTCTCGCCTCTACGGTGGATTGTCATAAACAACTTTTACGTACACGTTTGTGTTTTCGCTTGAAAAGAATGACGATGCTTCGTATACGTAGCATACCGCTCTTTTTTTTATGTACAATCTTTTGTGAATATTAGATGAACTTGATCTTTTCGTAACTATGACCTATGATATATATATATATATATATATATATATCATAGGTCATAGTTATATATAATTATATATAATAATTATAATTCGTATATAAGGTGTATATATATATATATATATATATTGAGATCACTAGACTCATTGTTCGAATTTGTACCACATACATATTCCACTGTCAAGAGATCCATTTCTAAGATTTCCAAATCTCGTTTACAAAATTTCTTTCCTTTTGGAATATACATTTATTTAGTTATTTATTTTAAGACTATTATATTCATTTTACCCTTCTTTCTTCTTCAGTCTCATTCTTTCCATTCTTTCTGTTTCTATCCCATCCTGTTTTTACTTCATCTTTATTCTCTCTTTAAAAGATGTAAAAATTTCTTATGTTCACAGAAGCACAATGTATATTTGCGCTTCTTCACTAGAAATATTTCTTATAACATAATATTCATGTCTAACAAAGTATCGAGGTATTTCTTCTCTATCAATTCATAACATTTATTCTTGCAAATTCAAATTAGTTTACACTGTTCCCATTAGGGAAGAAGGACAAGAAGTTACGAATTTTTATCTAAGCACGTAGTCGCATAGATATGTTCTCAATTACATCATATTTTAAATAAAGAACCGCTGTAGTTTCCATGAAATTGATCTTAATTCGGAAAGATATATAAAAACGAATACTTGCTTGAAAATCAATAAAAAGTAAGGAAATAATTGAAGATAAACAATATAGCTGTCTTAGATTCGACAAATCAACTTTGCTTGTAATTCGTTATGAATGAATTAGTAATTGACTTTAATCGTAAAAAATATGGACGTGTTGGAACGTGTGAGTTTATCTTCGATTGGGGCCGAAAATTTAAAATTAAAATCAGATGGCCGACCTAGGTGGTCACTTAGCGTCCCGTACAACTAATGGCCTTTGTGCAAAGCATCTTAACGGTATATATTGTAAAACGTGGCATGAATTCGTGATAAAACGTTTTTCTATTAGAGTAGCATGTGTCGAAGTATACATTTCGATTTTTATGTAAATTACCGCCTATCCGTTCCATAAAACGATACTAAAGTTCTAAACTATACAAGTTTTGTATAAAAATAGATGTTACACACTGACAGGAAAATAATCGCTGCGTCGAATATCTAAATTATCATTCCCTAAAGTTCATTCCCTATGTTCGTATTTCTAGTTTTTCGTGTCTGTTTGTATGTAATCGTTCGTTACACCATTTTCTATCGAAGGGGTGCTTTCTAAAAAGAATAAACATTCGCTGCGGAATTTCGTAAAACTCGAGTGATTAAGTAACAAACTGAAAGTAAAACAATTTAATATCTTATTAGGTATATAAATATAGTTCGGAAATATCGATTCGCATCTCGGCTTTCTTGCAACTTATTATGTAAAATTGTGATTGATTTCTAATTGTAACGACCGTGATGCGACGACGCGACGTCGGAAATTAGGTACTTTATAATAAATCTTGCTTCGATTTTCAGATCTCATATTTTTTATGTATTATGCTAATATACAACTGAATTCAGTACAATAATTTATCATAGGAGAGCACTTAAGATTAAGCGCGGATAATAAAATGATCCAGAAACTGCACTTTACTACATGTAGGAATATACTTTCAACTGGTTAACTCGACGACTATTAAGATGAATATACGAGATTATGTTATTACATTCTCCCGGCCATACTCGTATCATTTTTTAATAACAAAGTCATCGATCTGAATTTGATCTGAAATTCCGCGGTGTTTTCAACGCTTCTTTTTTAAAACTAGGTTTGCGGCCGTTTCTTATATACCTATCTCTACGAGGACCCGTCAAATTGACGGGTAAACGAAAATACGCATTTTCTTTAAAAAATCGATTTATTCAAATTAAGTCTGAATTGAATAATATTAGGCTTCACGTTTAAATAAATTATTAATAAGTAAAAAGTCTTTTTCTTTTTAAATTATCACGGAAATGATAATAATATTAACGGTATAGGGAAATCATATTTATTGGGCACATTTTTTACAAATATACTGAATTTTGTTTGTGCATTTTCCGCATACGATCTTTTTGCAATATATATAACAATTATTGCTTCTATTTTTTTTGTAGTAGCCCACTTGACAACTTTTTCGCACTTCTGACGTTGAAAGTAACAGAAATGAAGCGTCTGATCTTTGGCAAAATATAAACTCCTTTCTGGATATTTTCGATCCGGTGCACTCTTTACATAATATTCGCGCGTTTATTGCTGTCAAATCTATAATATTGAAAAAAATCTTGAAGGGGCCATCGAAAACTCCCCGCTTTCACACTATATTTGCGTGCCATCTGGTCAACGATGTCCACACCAAACTTTGTTTTATTATAAAAAGCAATGGTTTCTGGAACACGTTTATAATTGCCTTCTACTTGTATACCTGTATGTTTGGTGCTTAGAAGGAGGACTTCTACGTTAGGTTTACTATTATACACAGTAAGTGTGCAGTTTTCTGATTTATATAAATTTGAGGAAAACAAAGTCATCTTGTCCTCTTTTCCCTTGAGCATCGAGTTTCATCTTTCTTCATATAAGAGAAACCATTCAAAATATATTTTGTATTTGGACGTCAACCGCAAACCAAAACTTAATGCCAATTTTATGAGGTTTATTCGGCATATATTGCGTAAACCTGCATCGGGCTTTCGTTGGAAATAATTGTTCATCTATTGAGATATTTTCATATGGCTTGTAACAAGCCTGGCTATTACTTATAAATATGTTCCATATTTCGAATATCAGCGCAAATTTATCTGTTTGTAATCTTTCGGGCATATAGAATTCCTAGAAAACTACGTAACTCAGCAACTGTGATTATCCGTCTTTTTTCAAAACTCAATGCGCCTCGGTTTCAGTGCAATCTTTTATGTGTTCTATTATGTGTCTGTCAATTATCAATTCGAAAGCACTAGTTATACAACCCGACATAATATTTCTCTTAGCATAGCCAGTAGGCCCTGCGATATCCTTGAATATCTACCCCTAGATCCGCCTGTTTTCAGTTTTATCCACTGTGTCCCGTCAATTGCAATTTCAATTTTACCCATTACATTTTGGAATGTGCTTGGAATGCTCGTCCTTTCATCCTCGGAGACAGAACTAGAAAAAATACGCATCCTTTTCTTGTTACGACACACTTTCAAGAAGTTTTCCTCTTCACTATCCGAAGATTCTTCTGTCTCTCCACTTTTAATGTATTCAGGACTGTCACTGTCAGCTTTGCTTTGACCCAATTCATATTGACCTTCTTCGGAGGTATCCTCGGAACAATCTTCATTGATGTTGACAATTTTATTCAATATCTTATTATATCTCCTGGATTTACTCATGATTGCTAGAAAAGGGGGATTGGTCAAAAAAAAAGAAAATATTGCGCCCAAATTCAATTATCCTATTGTAAATACCTACAATAAGCGGAGACAATAACGGGAAATATCTACAATAACTGAAACTTTTACACACTGTGTTTGAAAAACGATTTGTTTATGAAATCAGCTAGCCCATCAATTTGACGGGTTTCGTAGAGATAGATATACCACATACAGATTTCAAAAATTAAAAATCCTAAGAAAAAATAATTGTGGGTGTACATTCTTTAGATGAAATGATTAATTTACAATTAAAATGATTAAAATTAATGCTACAATTTTTGAGATATTTCATTTCGAAGCTTGAAATTCGTCAAATTAACAGGTCCCGTAAACCTAGTGGTAATCATACGTGTCCTACGTGCGTATCGTACGTATCCAGACTCTAGATGAGATTCAAATTATTTTCTTTTAGGCTCGGGAATATTCATCACAAATCACGAGTGTCTAAAATATAAATTATTCTATAGCTCTTTATATATAAGCTTTATTTATTTATATTTATTATTTACATTTATATTATAAGCTTTAATATATTAGGTTGTCCGAGAAGTGTCTTTCTTTTACAGACACGTCTTTTACAACAATGCATCTTTATACAAACATGAAACCTAATCTGTCGAACGTTGTGATCTTTATTTTGATAGAACAAAATGGATCATACGTAATTCGATAAAATAATATAAAACGGAAAATGTTGTGCACCCATTATTTCCTTATGAAACGAAAAAAACCTTTCGGACGACCTAATATCACGAACAGTCGTCAAAATATTTCAATTCTTTCATTTAATAAAAAATACTATTATTTTTCGTTACAGTTTTGTAGATACTTTTTATACTATCGAAATAATATTGAATCTGTCGTATTATTATTGTAGTGTATTAACAAAAAGTTAAGTATAGCAAACGATACATTATATCCATATTTATCTACGGAATTTTGTTAGAAATTTCCGAACATTTATGAGTATATGCAATAATGTGTTCTAATATTTGAAACGATTCAGATTTATCTATCAAAATTTTCCTTGATTTCGCCTGTACCACGAAGTTAAATTCACGGTATATTGTATAAACTACAAGCAAGATCTTTTATCACAACAGTATTACAAATAGGTTCAATTTCCTTTCTAATGTTGCACACTTATTAGTAAAACAAACGTGGTTGGTACTTTGTTATGTTGAAAGAGTATTCTTAATTGTTTCTAGTAATAATTATTCACAAATCAAACATCTCAGACCCACAAGATTGGAAACGCTAATCTTGAAGATTCTTCTTCTTCTTCTACTTCTTCTCGAAGATACATATCTCTATCTGTATATCGTGCTTGAAACATTGTTACAATATAGATAACGTAACGATAAGGTTTATGGTTGTGCATTTCATTAAATCGCCTACATAGTAACCTCGGTTGGTTACACACGAAAGAAAGTATCTGATCTGAACGTGACAAGTCTATAACGTGTAAATACTTAAGTACCAAGTACTAATCGTCGGTAATTATTTAGAAAGCTGCCGCCATTGATGATTCTTTAATAAATACGTTGTTGGCTGCATGATTTTACGCAGCTTTTCCTATACATGTAACCGTCGCTCGGTCTTAGTTTCCGAGATATTTGCAAAAGACTGTCGGTACCATTACAATGAATTCTGCCTATAATTGTGCGTACGTCACCAGAGTATATTTTAACATTGATTGTCGGCCAGATAAAATAACCTTAACATTAACGGTTGATCTAAACCTAATTTTTTTCTTCTGTTTATATTTTAGCCAATATTAACGCACAACGCTGTCACGGACGTACAATTATTGGCAGAATTTGCTATAGTGGTAGCGACAGTTTTTTACAAATATGTTGAAAACTAAAATGTTCGAAATATCGATTTCTATAGCAAATTGAAAAGTCATCGAAATACAAAAAGACTGCAGCTTTCTAACTAATTACCCTATTCTGTACGGTGAACAGACGAAGAATCTCATCGAAAGAGCTGGCTTAATCTAATCGAAAGTGGAGCAATGTCATGAATAAAATCTACATTCCTGGATCTGTTGATATCGAGTTAATTTCCTCTAATTACCGTATCTGATCGTATCGTTAGCGTAGCGTTCGAAACGTTAGAAATGCAGCGAAGTTGGTGACTAGATCAAATACACTTACGGTTAACGAAGCCGAGTAACACGTACCTGTTTCTCTTATATTTGCTATATTATATGAGCCGTTTAATGCAGAAGTGATGTAGGTAAAAAAAGTTAAGTCCTATTAAACTGGACAATGAGGAATAAAGTAAGAATTCGAAGATATTCCTGTGCCACCTCTGCATAAAGCGAAATGCAGGTTACGTTTTCGAGATGTGCTGTTAAATCAAATGGACAAAAAATTTTGTATTGTAAGAATTCTTGGAGGTATCTTATTATTACTTTCGTTCGTTTTATTTAATAGGATTTTTATAGCAATTTATATATCGAAGTAAAATCTTACCGCGTCTCTTGAAATGTTTCTACAAAATAGCTAGATCTATCGATGATTTACTATTTATAGTGATAAAAATAATTTTGGTGAATTTTACGAGTTGAACAAAAGTCTAATTTGGTATTATAACAAATCCATAGTTTCGTTCACCTGAAAAACAGCAACACTTTTCTAAATCATAATTCATTACACATAGAAATAATAAGAAAATTCCATACACTGTATTATTTTTCACATACTCTTATGTACCTCTACAAGATAGAGGATAAATATTACAGAAAACGTTAAAAAGTGAGTTGAACTTATAACTCTATCCGGCAATATATCATTGTCACAAAAATCTTCCCCGGTAGTCCTCGTTTTAATAGTTCTTATTTATAGCAAGTCGGAGGAAACGTGTTAGCTCGTCGTTGTAATTTTGACGCGGATTAATGGAACAATTATTTTAAAAATATTCGTGGAATTCCCAGGTGTTTCACTCGTATTATTCAGACAAAAACGAATTAGTCAGCGACAGAATCGAATTATAACAAAAAAGAAGAGGACGAAAGGAGAACAGGATCACGGGTTAGTTAATTTTGTATCCGTTTGAAAATTGTGGGATTCCTTGGAGTACGAAATCGATCGTCGATCTTTCTCCATCTGCGTGCTTGTCCCTTCGTTGTTCGAGCCGGCGCATCGACTGGTTACGCATCAAAGAAAAGTTTGCCGCGGTTCTCTAATGACCGCCATTACTTACGTCGTGTTATCGTTCGCAGTTCTATCTTGATAGAAAATTAGTGTAATAATTATGCGTCTCGTGGTACGTTCAAAGAAAGCTGTTGATATCTGGTGATTTATCTCTTAAAGTTATTCTACCGTGAAGAACGGGTGTTAAAAGCCCTGGGAAGTTTAAGTTAATTTTTCTTACTACAAATTGCTGCAATATCTGCCAATGAACTATTTCTGATGCTATATTTATATCCGAATAAAATATCTCACGATGCAATTTCGTTTATACATTCGACAATAGATGGATAGATATCCTTTTTCCCCTTTTTCGTGAGTTTTAACATCGTATCAATTACTGTACACAAGTATGGCCGTAGAACTTTTTATGTAGCACGTAAACCTTTAATACAGGATAGAAAATATTTGATACAATCAATCTAAATTACTTTTGTTATTAGAAGAGCAATTAAAGTTTCTTGTTTTGTATGTTGGTTTCTTAATATGTATTTAATGAAGCATTTAATGTGATATATGCATACGACCATGTGACTTACCTACATTTAATTTAACCAGTTATTTTAGTCATTGATCTTTATGAATTCTAAAATATCTGTAATACATATCTTATAGAAAATATGTTGTACATTCATTCGCGTTGTAATTTGCGTTTTCTTTTATAAATTGAGCTATTCTCGCTAAATAAATGGAAAAAAAATTTTTGTATTAATAAGTCAAATAACGAAATTTTTTCCTTTTCACGTAGAAAAGTAAAAAAGTAAATATGTCTGTTTCTAAAAATTCGTATTTAAAGTTGTTTCGCAGACTGATTTTTCTTCAAATTAGTAATTGAGATAGACATTTGCATTTTCGCATTCTTTTCTATAGTAATATAAGTATATTTTATCGCTCTAATTTATTACTTTTTAATATTCGATTATCTTTGTTTCAAAGTAATTTATGGAAACATCGGAAGCTCTTCAGCAACCATTGTAAACTATAGTGACTATAGTATACTTGGTGAATAAGTTCTATAATGTTAGTATGTAAACCGCTCTATAGCGTTAGTATGTTCTCTGTTAATTCGGAATGCATGATAGTTCTGCGTTTTTCTATCCTCAAGATTTATGATCCAAGATAACGTCCACGTCGTTGAACGTTTTGCATTGCACGCAGACGTAGATCGCGATCCAGGCAAACCATTTGGAGAACTCGCGTTGATTCCATTTATGCGTCCGGTTGCATAGAAGGAAGCATAGTGGCACGTTTTAATCGCCTTGAACGAGAATATCGATACTCATTTCGCTCTCGTTTCAAGAAAACACTCGTTTCGTTAGAAGAAAGACGAAGTTTCCGAGAACGGCTTTCACAGAGGTCATATCAGTGAATGAAATTATGAAGTGAAGTTGGTATCTCGATGGAAATTCATTAAAATATCTTTAGTAACAACTAGAATCTCTTTATATGAAATTCTAATTGTAAGTATTTCAAGTTCGAAGTACAGCGTTTTTAAGTAATTTCAAGCGAATTTATGTTAGATGAGAGTAGAAATTATATTTCCAAGTAACTTTATTTTTCTATGAAATTTATATCTATCTATGATCTTTATACATCGTGTCTCTCTCTTTCTCTCTCTCTCTCTCTTTTAATGGAATTAATCCACGAGAGATTAGAATTTTAATTAACCGTTTGATAGAAAATTATTTTATTAATCTACGATTAAAGTGAAGTGTGATGTTTCCTGAAAAGAACAACAATCTAGTTAAAAATAACTTTGATCAGTGTTTCGAAATAACTACATTGGGTTAAATGAAATTTAAATAATTTCATTAAATGAAACTTATAGTAAAAACGAATTAAAATAAACTAAGAGATAAACTTAATAATTCATTGGGGAAAAACATCGTTGTAAGATCTTATCGGCCACCTAAATTTATTCCAAACAACGAGCAAGATTATTAAAACGGAATTATTAAAACTGTACAAAAATAACTAGGATACCAAATCATCCGTGACCTTTCCCAGAGCCGAAAGAGGTCTCCGCGACGCACACGCGGAATTTAAATTCTCGATCTGGAGAACGGTGTAACGCGCCGTGTCACAGTGAACCTCGACAAGTTGGCCAGCAAAAATTTCACATTCGTTCACATTCACGTTGCCCATAAATATCTTTGGCCCTCTTTGAATAACCCAGCTCGTCGTTCTGTTTTCAGGAAGTGTTACTGGCGCACAGTAGAACGTCGATGCATTGCGAGCCCATCACAGTGATCCTGGCCGGGGTAGAGGCACCAGAATTGGCGGCGATCCTCGGTTTCGTGTACACAGGAAGTGCGACGGTACCTCGTCCGCGTCTGAATGCGTTTCTACACGCGGCCGAAGCCCTCCACATTAGACTTCCGCCGGTGCCTGTCGTGATGACCTGTACGCAGGCTGACTGCAAGCAGGAAGACATCAAGGACGTGAAGATCAGTCCAAAGTACCTTCAGTGCGACCAGTATCCGCGCTGTGACCGCTGGTGCCATCCACGTAGGAATCAAGATGGAGATTCCGCGGGCAAGGAGGAATCCTATCCGGCGATCGAGTCCTTGCAAACCGCAAGAGAAATCAGACCGCTTCCTGAATCGATGAACTTTGCCGGATCGAGATATGGACCAAGACCAAGTAGATATTGCTCTACAACGTGGCCCGTTGCTCCTTTCCCGAGCGCGGCTCAAGAAAAGACTATTCACGGTCTAGATCAACGTATGGATAAGGACAAGTTGAATCAGACAGATGTCAGTCGGTATCAACCGATCAGCGTGGTTCCTAGGATCGATAGGATTAGCGACGTAGCCAGTGCACACTCGGAAAATCCGTTTGTCGGTTGCGATTCTTCGGAAAAGGCTCGTCAGCAGGAATTTTGCTTTTCCAGGAGCTTGTACGATCTTCGTAGCATGCAGTTGGATCCACTCGAGGCGAGAATGAAAGGTGACCACGATCGTTTTCAGGCTACGAACGAAGAAGATACCTCCGGGAGAATTTTATCCACATACGGTAGCTGTTTCGAGCAAGAGAGGATTCCTGTTGATCGTCTCAGTGTAATTCGTTCTCGAATCGATCCCTGTCAGGGCAAAACCGTAGCTCTACAGTTACCTGCAAGTACTAGATCGTACGAAAATTTGGACGTTGGTGAAGATTTGACTTGTCGTGATCACTGTTTCGTCTGGAAGTCGCCGAGAAGACAAGTGGCTAATAGAGTCATAGCCTCGCCGTGGAAGCAAACTGTCAGGCCTTACCATTTGCCCAAGTTGCAGCCGATAGTCCTTCAGCCCCACGTCGACGATGCCGTAAGTTTTCCATGCAGTCTTCCGTATGATAATTTTGCTCTTTATATGTTACCTTAGACGAATAGACGTTGCGAAAAGTTCTTAGAGAAGATTGCGAGTTTGTTAGGCAAGGAAAATCGTGTAGCAAGAGACGTTAATTGCGAGTATCTAGCATGTAACCGATACTTAGGCGAACTACACGGTAATTCTTTGTAACTGAAGAAATGCCAGGTACCGGGGAATCTATCTGTCTATCGTGGCGTTAACATAAACAGTCGTATTCTCACCCACGATTGATACAGTATGTTCGAACAGCAATGTAACTGTACAAAGTACAATTACTTGGAAAGCAAGTGGTAATTTTCGTTGTGGAGATACTTGAGGAGCATTTAAATGGCTGCCGTGGCATCCATTAGCGTGATACAAATTGAATAAGTATTCTGGAAACATCTCGTATAGCTGGGAGGTAGACACGAAGCGGGATTTCTGTTTCAAGGTGCCCATTACACTCAGCTGTGGTATTCCTTTCAGAAGATTATTTATCTCGTAAACTAATCGCTCTCTGAATATCCGATTGCACGATCTGGATGCGTTCCAGTTATAGAAAAAATAAACGGGAATTTGTAATATCTGCGACCATAGATGTTTTTGAGTATCTACTAAACGAATCTAGGCTGTGAACGATTATCGACCAATTATTTCCTCGAATCGCGACCGAGTTTGGAAGAAAGTAAAGGGGAAGACGCTCGATATACCCAATCTTCGATCGCTGTATCTTCAGTTTTATTATTCTTCAGACTCGTGATAATTTGAAAAGCATATTTTTCAACTGGACGATCAACTACGAAATTTCTAAGCTGATTAATCGAGTTCCTGGGTCAAATACAATAAATATCGAGTCTACTTATTTTTATGGTAGGGTAATTACAAAGTAATTACAGTTAGGGCAATCGATCAGGCTCTCTGTCGTCGTGTTTTACTACGATTATAGAGATCGAATCTAATACGTTCGTTTCTTCTTTTTTCTTTAGTTTAGAAGATATAACAGTTTTGAGATTTTTCCTCCGGTCGACTGTTCCGTCTCTGTTGGAACATATTTCCTTTCACTGCTTTCATGAAAATTGGAGCAATGCCTCTGATACACAGAGAAGATCGAGAAAATATCATAGAAAATTCGGCACGATCCAGTAACTTGAGGAGTTTTTCGTAATACATCGGATTTTCAATTGCACAAGCCTCGATGAATTTGTTCGGTCGATTATCGACCAGATACAATTACCGATTCCGTTCCGTGCCTTCATATTGTTACATCACGTCGCATACACGGATCTCGGCAGATCGGGTTACTAATCTTGCTCGGTAGCAATCGCTATCCTTTCGTACAGAAAGTGACTTGTTTACCATGGCTTTTGATCAAGAACGAGAGACTAGGCGATCTCATCTTTCGAGATTCCTTGCCATATGGAATCTACCACAGAGGCGGTATTACTACACAAAGTGGTTACTTTGAATTATAACAATACTCCTTCGTTTATTGTTTTAATACATATAACGTATATTTCAAGATATTTTAAAGCATTATTACCACCCTTCGATAACAAAAGGCTTAGAATTTGTATGCAAATTAATTTCAGACTGGTTCCTTGTTCATTTATGATAAGTATTTTGTACCGTTATATAGGGAGTAAGCGATTAAGTTAATAATTTTAATTTTTTTTTCAAGCTTTCGAGGACTTTAAAATGATATTTCGCCGAATAATCGATTCCACCGCATTCCTGAATATTCTTCAATTTGTTCAGCTTGCCCGTTTTAAAGTATACTTTTCTTATTGTTAAATTATATCGTCAGTATCGGCATTAAATATATAGAAGTGATATTATGTCCATCAGATACGATACACCATCGTATTTGACACAAAAAATAAAATTCATCGGACAGGAAATGGAAATGATTCGATCCTATGATTGGACAGAGGTAAAATCTTAACGAGTCATGAGACTTATCTTCGTTTATGAGATTGGAAATGTCAGTGGTCCGGTTTAGCTAAGTTGTGTAGCGAAAGATTAACGAGTGAAAATATTTGCATTATTCTTCCGCCATGACTGTTGTGTGTTACTGGCAGCATAAGTCGCTTCAAAGGCTAATTAAGCAGAACCTGTGTAGGCATATTGAACGCGTGAAACGTTCTAACTCTTCTCCAGTCTTTCCGTAATTATTTTCCGGAATTATCGCGAACCCGTGCCGTTAATTTTGCAAATTAAACAGTCCATTAAGGAAATGGGATTCCTCGTAGTTTCGTCGTAAAATCAGCTAACCATTTAATTTACTTTTATTTCTCTTTTACGCTCTATCCCCCTTTCCCCCTTTCCTTCGATTTGCAAATCTTTACTGTGAAATCACTCGTTCGGCATTCCGCTCTTTTGCTTCTCTTCCTCCATCTCCCTCTCGCGTTTGATGATCTCTCGAACATGCTCGGGTCATTGCATAACATTCACCCGTCTGTACTGCTCGAGATCGTCCCCGTTTCAGGTATAAAACACTTATGGAAAGTCCGCGAACAGTTCGTACGCCTTAGACGTTTTAAATATATTCAGCCATTTGTCTCTTCGCGACTGTATTAAATTTTAGCTTTATTGAATGTTCCCCGGAGTCCGATTTCTTCCCTAATGTGTTTTCCAGTCCAACTAAATAATACACTGCGTTCCAAAGTATCAGGCCGCTGCTTTAATTGTTAGCATATCTTCTCGGTCGTTAACGCTGAAAAAAGAAGTTACGACGTAGTTTCTTAGAAACTGCGAAATCAATTCAAGCGATCTTTAATCTACGTTAAAGATGTCTACACATAGGTTTCCTTTTCATAAAGATTCTACATCTTTTTAATTTAACCAAAATTAACCATGGTAGGCAAGCGATCCTCTAAAGATTCTTTAAAGATCCTTTCAAGATTAAATTTAGAGAAATTCCCGTTCGAATCGTTTTACTCGTAAGATACTTAACGATACCTGAGCCTACACTTTTGGACGATACTATATATTCTATATGATCGGTTCAACTTTATTGCAAGCATCTAGGTGAGCATGTTACCATCCTTTATACCAGACCAGTGTCTGGCAATTGAATTTGCAACAAACGCACACGCGATCCTACGATCAGAGCAAACTGTTCTCAGTGAATTAGATATGCGCAATGCCGAGCATATAAAATATTGGTTATTCCAAATCATTTAGTTAAAATGTTAATCCACTCGGTAGTTCTGCCGATCCGCGCAGATCCTGTTTCTCGTTTCATGACTGAAATCGTTATCTACCGTATCAATCGTAAAGAAAGGATGCTTCATCGCTGGTGTGCAAGTAGAGCAGAAATTGTTTTGAACTGTCAAGCCGTCGTCTGGCATTTGAATCGATTCATATCGACAAAATGAAACCAGGCCTCCGTTAATCGTTATCAAATAATTAACTATATTGTTCGTCAATTCGATCGAACATGTTGAGTTAGTCAGAAACAGTTTCGACTCATCTTGAGTGGGTTAAGAATGCTGCTGTTCATCCATACATTTACATCGCTGCGATAAAGCACAATCGACGAAACTTGTTATCTTGATGTAAAATACAGGAAGAAAAAGTAACGAGGAATTCCTTCATTTTATAAAATATATAGGGCGTTATAGAAGTAAATTATTATGATATTCCTGCTTTTCCTGACAGTTTAATTCGTAGAATGTTTCGAAAAAAGAAAAATACGTCATTGAACGATGATCGTATCGTTTCATTAAGGTAACTAGAAAATTCTGTCGTTTTTGTTTTTTGAAAATGGTAAAAGTAAATCGTTTCAATTGGAATTTATATTAGAGTTCGATATATTGCTCGCATTATTTACGATTTTCATCCACTTTGTTTCGTAATTTATTTATTTCGTTGCTGCTGCATTTGCCATTTTTATTAATAAAAAACTTTTTTTGTATTTCTACAGTTCGACTCTTGGTGTTGAATATCTTCTCCGTCAAGATGTTTCTAACGAAGTTTTAAACAAACTGTCAACTAATCAACCGTGTAAAAAAGGTGAAAGGAGTCTCCATTTAATTTTTCTCTTTGTCTCTCGTACAAAAAGTAGCGTCTAAGACTCACTTTGTTGTAGAATAATCTATCGATCAAATTTCCAGTAGCAGTTGATTTCTCTTCAAGTAATTTTTATGTTTCCAAAACCGTAAAATTACTCAATACCGATCAATCTCACAAGAATATGAAAAGAGAATTACATGGTACATTTGGAAACGTAACACGATTCAATTTTTTACGAAAGAGATATATACCTTGGCATATTTTTCCCTTTACAAACCATTCATTCATTTTCAGACGCTTATGAAATACATTTAGGAAAATGTCCGCGATAAATTATAAAGGGAACAGTTCGAATTTCACAGTGGTCGTCTCGCAAACTACCCTATACAGCCGATCGCTTGTTGTTTCTAGAGGAAACAAGAAAGACGCAAGAAGAGCTGAGGGAACAAGCAGGACCCACTTTATTCTTCGTCGACCTTTCACCACAAATGAAAGCACACGGTTCAACCGTGCGCGTCTCGATATGCCAGCCGTTCATTTTGCTTTCTTCAGCTGAAATATGCAGAGGAATCAGTGCTCCTCCGGGTGTGCACTTCTGCTGGCTCATTTAGCGGACCATGGTAATTCGATGGTGCCAGGTGATAAGACGTGTCCACGACACCAGCTGCCTCCTCTTGCTTGGCCAATGTCATTCTTATTAATGAAACTATCAGTTACACGTACCACTTGCTCTTTTTCCTTTTTTCTTCTTCGTTCTGTTTCCCTCTGTTTGTATCCTTTTTCATCTTTTTTCCCCTCTTTTTCTGTCTTCGTGCACTTTTTACTTCGCATCTTCGTTTCTTTTTCGAAGAGTGGCCCAGAAGGTGGTGCCAGACCAGCTGGTGGCACCAGCCGGCTGCGAGAATCGCTTTTACGCGTTATTACACGCAATCTGGAGAGGAACGTTTTCTCTTTCGACACGTGCACTGATATGCTCCAGATTTTTTCCGATTACTTTACAACCTTGCGCAACTTGGCCCCGTCTCTACCTTCATGCAGAATCGCTTCTTTCTTCTTCTTCTTTCTTTTTTTCTTGTACTTCTCACTGCAACGAGGCGCACCTTTCTTTTAAAAGAGCGTGTCGCTGATATAGGTACATGATTTCGTCGATGCGAAGATTGGCACTTGAATTATTGGTAGAAACGGATTAACAATCTCGAGTATCGTGCAATGCAAAATAAGTGGGACGCTTTTCATCGAAAAGCACACGCCGGTATTTAACTTTGCCCAAACTTTTAACGTTATTGCGTTTTTATACAGATCGTATCTCTCCACTCCAATGTGATCAATGATGTAAGTTACTTTTCGCGCCACAGCATAATGTCATCAGAAAATACAGAAACATAGAGCAATGAAAGGCTGATAAAAGATGGCTAATTTGGTTCCGTTCGCGAACGAAATATTTATGTGGAATATTAACGTGTACAATGCGATAAAAAAAGTTGTAAAAGTTAACTGTAAATATAAATACGAAAATGAAATATAAAAATTCATGGCCATTCTATAATCTTTCATTACCATATGTGTTTGAGAATTTTTAAAGTTCAGATTTTAAATACATGTTGATCGTCGGTGGCTGGAATATGAATAAATTAAATCTATAACATTTTGCCATTTTAACTTACTATTGCATTAACGTTCTAATTACAATCAAATAACCGTTGATCCTGTATTTCACTTGCACGAGTATGCGTGTACTAATCGCACATATTCTTTTACAAAGATACGAATGATCAATGATCATCGGTTACACGAGGTGCCGTAACTTGAGAACAACAATTAGAAAACCACGAATCGACGATTAATGTGGAGCCAACACTTCTTCAAGCCAGATCAGCTTAATTGCTTCCGATGATTTTCTCTAATGATAATTGGTGGTTTATATGGACGGTTGGTACGAGCAAGAACTCTGTATGAGCTCTTTACGGTCGAGTAACCCATGAAGGATGAATTATACACATTACGTGTATATGCATAATGTGTAATTAAGACGATCGTGTTAAATAGAGAGGCAAAAAAGTGGTCTGGCCTGATAAAGTCAAATAGTAGAGATTTAAGGCGTGAAATTGAGGAAGGAAATAGCGGTTTCGATGTGATCTTGTTGCAGAAAACCGGGGAAAATCTACGTGTGCCAGAAGTCACGCGATCTCCAGCGATCTCTGCCAGTCCTAATCGACAGCTCCCCAAATGTTCGACGTCTGCGGATCATTATTATGGTATCGAAGTTCCTACCACCCACGAAGTTACGTACAATAACGATAAGAAGTTACTGGAAGCGAGCTCTACTTTGGGACCGAGGCCTCAAGAATTATATTCATCTCAAATTGCATCGTTGACGATCGGTCAAATCACTCCATCGTTGAATAACGATGCCAGAAACAACCAGACTATCGTACAATCTCAAAATAACGTAATTTCTACGACAACTAGATCGTTGCCAAGTACCTCAGAGAATAGTCGTATGAATATCAATAGAAAGGGTAGTTATTTCGGTCAAGCGTTACCTCAGTCGCCGCAGAAGCTGGAAATTTCTCATCCTGTTAGCAGATTGTGCGATACGATCGAGTCGATCGGTAAAATCGATCGTTTCGCCAACGTGGAAGCCGAGAAGCTGGAGAACGAGACGAGGATCGAGGATAAACTCGCTGAAAGAGTTATTATCAACAGTGATAATAATAATAACGATGCTGTAGTTAGTCAGGACGGTGTTCAACGCGGCAAAGGAGCGCAAGAGAATCATAGGTGCGATCAGTGTGGCAAGACTTTCGTTACCAAAGCTTCCCTGAAGGTACTGATCGACTGGCTGCTTGATATCTTTTCTGCTTTTTTCGTTTTAATCTAATAACTTATATATTACCGATGTTACGGCTGATTAACCATCGTTGCTATATGACATTGTTGCAAAATTATGCAACGTAGAATTTTTTTTACGATTCTCTATCCTGCATTACTAAAATTACTACGAATGATAATATCACTGGTTATAATAAGATACTGTAATAAAGTTCCATAATTTATAATTTCTCTACAATTTCGTATCTTGTCTAACTAAGCTTACTGCTCGTCCTCGTAACACGTTGTAATAAAATTTCGCGATTTATAGTTTCCTCGTTATACCTCATTTTACATTGTTAAAGGTAGCGCTTCAGCTAGATATCCTAGCAAAATTTCATATAAAGCTTCCAACTTCTTCTTCCATTATTAGAATAACTCTCAAAATTATTAGACTGATTGAAAAATTTTATCCTTGTCATTTGAACTGAAGTTTTTATTAATTCGATACGATAATCATTGTTATCCCTGACGGTTTCTCATCCAGCTGTTGCTTAATTGATCTCGTACCACTAGTACTATAGAATGTCATTTTCTTTTCATTTTCAAGGTACTCAACAGTAGCTAATTTTTTCCAACAACGTTACGCTTCTTCGTCTACGTCTTTTTATAGCTCACATTCCGTTGAAATGTACATTTATACGTATACCTGCGGTTTATAGAAATCAACAAATAACGTCCAACTCAATAGACACTAAAACATCGAATAATTCAGCTTTAGCTATCAGTAGAAAAGTTGCAAGAAAATTTTATTATTTCCTTTTTCTAATTACAATTCCAAGTACGCGTCGCAAAAACTTTTCAATCAATTTAATAGTTACTGAAATCTGTACTGACCAGCTACCACTAATAAAAGATATAATTAACGAAAATTCATTATTTCCTTCTTGTAATTACAAACGTAGACGCATGTTACAAAATTCGTCCATTCGATCTGATTGTCACTAGAACCTTTAGTGACCAACCACGACTAATAAAAGATATAATTTAGAAAGATATTCACTGTTCTTTTCTGTAATGGGAAATTTAGGTGCACGTTAGAACGCACTCAGGGGAGAAGCCATTCCGTTGTACCGACTGCGGCAAACAATTCTCCCAACTACGAAATTACAAGTACCACCGAAGCGTTCACGAGGGCACCAGGGAATTCGCAGCCACCTGTCCAGAATGTGGCAAATACTTCAACGACCGCGGCTACCTGAGCTCCCATATGAAGATTCATCGTAACCGTAAGGAGTATGGCTGTGCGGAATGTGGCAAGAGTTTCAATCAGCGGGTCGCCTACAACATGCACGTTAGAATCCACACTGGAGTGAAACCGCATCAGTGTGAACAGTGTGGAAAAGCATTTTCCAGGAAGATGTTGTTGAAGCAACATCTTAGAACCCATTCGGGAGAACGGCCATATCAGTGTCAGGTCTGCCAGAAAGCCTTCGCTGATAGATCGAACATGACGTTACACACGAGATTACATTCCGGTTTAAAGCCTTATCAATGCACGTTATGTTCGAAGGCGTTCACGAAGAAGCATCACCTAAAGACTCATCTGAATTACCATACAGGAACTAAACCGTATTCCTGTCCAAACTGTGGCTTGAGATTTTCTCAAAGTAGCAACATGAGGACTCATTTCAAGAAGTGTACCGTTAGTAATCCGATAGAAGCAAAGGATTCGCAGATGGAAGGTACTGTGATAGATTCTTCGAAGGTTATACAAGCAAGAATAATATCGAGGACACCTACAGATACATTAACGCCTCCAAATTCTGACCAGGAATTAAGCATTCTAACGCCGATTTCGAAAAGCAACGGAATAGAAGGGATTGGTACGTAGCGATAAAGTTATAGAGAGGTCTATTAGCCTGCCCACACGAGTGTAGAGTATTCGAAGAGGTATTATTATCGTAGCTAAACAAATACGACAGATACTCGTCGTCTCAATGAAATCAATGCACGCACGTGTCGAATTAAATACTTGGTGAAGACACCGTGATGTGACGGCTATGAATCAGACGTGACGTGAAATTTACACGTTCTGTATTTTATGCGATTGACGTGGAGAATTCGTTGTAAGTTTTTTTAGTCGATGAAATAACCTCTTTGCGCGGAGATGCTTTTTGTCGGGCTGATTTTCAAGACAAGTGGTTAAAACGATAATGCACGAGGTAATTCGACGGATAAATCGATCAGGTTGCTGCTGCCCGCAAATCGTAATCGAACGGTAGAAAGTATTAGATTCATTTGAAAGTAGCACTGCCAGTTGGTAATCCGAGAGCTACCATAACAGTACGAACAGCCGCCTTTTCCTAGAAATTGTCGTTTTACGGTAGGACGTATCGATTCAACCCACAAACCGATACGTCATTCTTGAATCTTTTTTTCGTTTCTTTTCTCTTTTCTCTTATTCTTTTCTTTTTTCTTCTACCTTTTAACTTGAAATAGGTCAGTTGAAAAGATCATCCATGGCATTAATTCGCAATTTGATAGAGATGAAAAAATTGGTTGCCTTTCGTTGCTTGTATATTTACTACTTGAGCAAGGTAATACATATACACAGAGATAATCTTGTTACATTTGTTCGAATGTACGATGTATGACAAATATCGATTTAAGAAATTTGTAAGCTTCTCGAGAAGCAAGTTCAATGGCGAGAATCTGACTTTTGTACATTAACCTGTAATAAATCAACCTCTATATTTGCTGCCTTTTTCTACTTGTAATATAAATGCAAAGATGTATATTTACAGTGTAAAAAATATGACAATATTAAATCTGAGCCTGTAAATGGCGAACCGAATTAGAAGATCAAAATTTTATTTTTATTTCAATATACCTAAAAAATACTCAAAAATTCTTTACAAATTCCACACCTTATTAATCTCGATAATACGATCGAACATTCATCGACCTTTGCAGCGAACTCCTTTAAAAATTTCCTACTCTTGATACTTTTCCTCTAATTTATACCTCTTTCGTTGAGTATTTGTTTAATGTTATTTTCAACAAAAAATATTCCGTTTCCATTGCTAATCAAAAGTCCTAAGTACTTTTATTTCTTGGAATCATCTTGCATAACCATTGGACTTCGGAACTTTCTAGCTACAATGTTTAACAATGTATCATGATCCTCTGGATAAGAAGATTCTTTGAAAAAATCTAATGAATCACTGGCGCAATTAAGCTCGTAATTAGAATGACTGGCTGTTTAGTAGTAGATTCTCGGTTGTATCCTCCTGTCCAAGAGATACGTTGACTTTCTCGTGCCTCATCGAAAATGTACTGCAACTATAACTTACATACTTCCTCTTCAACTACAAACTGAAGTATCTCCTCTGACCAGTCAACAGATCGTATCGCCTCGAAGATAGCTGTTTTTCTCTACTCTCTCTTGAACCGCGGAAGCTTTACAATAATGGTTACCTGCATGCACACTTGAAGAATCAGCAGGTTCTATACAGAACAAGGTCTATGTGCGCTTCCATATTCGTTGAAAGCTCCGTTAAACGTTATATTACAGCGACGTACATGCTACTTCTTAAAATTTATAGACGACTCGGAATTTCTGCTTTGTCCCGTTTTACGAGTCGGGTAACGTTTATTAGACTCTCAAGGTCACGTTTTGCGAAAATATTTACGAACAGCATGAAAATAAATTATATCTAAAGGGGTCAATTGGAATTAATCAGCGAGAGATCGGGTAAAGATGTTTGATTTAAGTGTTTACCTTTATCCAGAGTTATGAGAATACGTTCCAATAGAAATTTAAGCTTCGTATATGTCATTCGAACTCTTTGCTGCGTTTTTAGCTGTATATAAATCTTCAAGACTACACTTATATACTAAATCTTATTCAACGTTTTTCGAAGAAATAAAGAAGATTATTAACGTAGATTTTCTTGTATAATGGTCTCTAATGATTTTACTAATATCAAGACATAGTTTCATTTACAAGAAAAACAACGTAATTCTTGCAGATTTCTAAAAGATTTTAATTAACTCGATTCTAAAGTGTACCCCGGAACAATAAAGACGAAATTTTAAATTCCTATCAAGATCCTTTCCTGCCTTGATTAGCCAATCTTTGACGTTCGAATAGGTTGCTTTCCCCTTAGAAGTATAATAAGACGATATTCTGGTAGGAATAATATTTAACCAGCCTGGAATTCGAAGTGGATCACGTGTCCACTATATGAACGAAGAATTTATGTTCTTAAAAATATAAAAATGTCTTAAAAGTTTCCGCGTAAAATCATATTCAATGAGTCTAAGAAACCTACGATCATCGGATTTCCATGGTCAGATCAATTTGTGCCAAAGTCGGTACATATTTTCTAACGTACTCTACATTCAATCTCAAATGTAAATGTTTGATAAACGTGCCAGCATCAGGCGAGTTAATATTTGCTCATAGACGAATGTCTTTGCCTTGAATGGAAGTAATCGTGGATTTCTATGAAAAAGAAGAAAAAATTCTACATACATATCGGTGATATGCGAGAGGGAGGACCAACGATATATTGTCAATTTGTCTGGCTTTCACCAAGATTCGTACTATCGTTCGAACATTTGTGGCTAATGGTTATTAATCATCGAACGATTGCGATTAGTCCTGCGAATTTTCTGACTTGAATCTCCTTCGAATATTCAGTAATATTCATTGCCATAATATAACGATTGCCAGCTGGATTCCGTTAGACTGACGTTTTAAGGTAAATGTATAATTAGAGAATATCGATAAATTTCATAGACACGCTGGAAATTAAGAAACGAACACCACCTGCTGGATAGAGTTTCGCCTTATTATATTATATAAAACGTAAGCGATAGACCGAATTACTCGACGATTGTTCTTAACGACTTTTTATAACGAGAATACAGGAAAAGAGAAGATACTTTCATCGAAAGTCATTTGTTCATCGTATTCTTGGTTCGTTATATTTTGTAGGATTTACTTTCATACATTCTCGGTGTCTAAAGGATAAAAATATCATAGATATAGATGCGTTCAACGTTTCTGCGATTGTACAATCGGTGAAAGGAATAGAAACACGTTAATTAATGTATCAATGTATTTTTACGACCCATAGAATTATTCGCTTGCATATCCTAGTGCGTAATCGTGCCTTATCGACTTCAAGAAAATAAGTTCATCGTGCATTGCTGCCAACACGTTTGCTTTGAAAAATGAACAAAATTTTTTATGTAATCCCTCCAACATGCATTACTCGTGAAATGAAAAAAATTTCCGAATGAATTATATCTAACAATTCTCAGACTAAGAATTATTTACTAAGAAATACATTCTACGTTCTATGTTCTTTGGTTCGTGATGACCACGATGACTCGACTAATTCGAACATGTAAATAAAACACATTTCCAACAGGAGATACACGGAAGCAGAGGATTAAAGATGGGCTATCTTCGGGCTATTTCGCGAAAGCACCGCGATAATTCTCCTGAAAATTAATTACGATTCCTCTTAGCACGCGAGGAAATCGATGAGTCACCGTGGTGGCGCGGCACCGCGGCGTTCCTCCAGTAGTCCAGTGGCCGTTTTTAAGGTCGACGTTCTCGCGTTGGTTCGTGATCCGATCGTCAAATGGCACACGCTTGCGATTCGCAATGCTCTCAAGGATCTGTTCATTTATCTTTGTGAATACGCGGCGTGCCGCGATCTCGTTACTGTGGCATGGTGTTCCGCGATGGCCGCGCATTCGTTTCACCTTTAAGGAATCGCGCACTGACCTCCTGAACTCGATGATCAGAGAGAAAACTCGATAAAACCTGACAGACCAGTTTTAGATTGAAAACTTCAAACTACGTCTTCTACGTGAATCGACGATAATTGGGGCTTTACGTGAACGACGACGAATCTGAGAAAAGCTTGCTCTAAATCTGCCGGATGATCGATCGTTCTCGGTTACGCCGTGAAATTCGTTCGACAAAAAGAGATTGGTTAACGAATTGGCTCTGAATTGGTCCAGTTTTTTCTCTACCTTCGCTTTTACAGCACCATTTGCGGTATGTTAGACAGTGACTCATGGAAATATGTGAAATTTCACTAGCACCGTGATAAAAAACGACTTGATCGAAATTTAAGTTTTATTTTATTCCGCCGAAATGCTTATGTCTCTTTTGCCTGCAGAGTGCGTTAATACAACAGAGGTAAAATTCGATCACAATACGACTACAGTTACACAATATCGAAAGATAAGGCTGTCAGTTTGTCAAGCTTTACGAATTGATCCTCAAAT
The DNA here is from genome assembly GCF_014825855.1 of Bombus pyrosoma. NCBI lineage: Eukaryota > Metazoa > Arthropoda > Insecta > Hymenoptera > Apidae > Bombus > Bombus pyrosoma. Next base: position 13,988,217 of record NC_057778.1, on the reverse strand, counting down.
AGAAGCAAGTTATTTTCCACAGCCATAGGGCTTCGTTAAATTAGCCATTCACTTCGTCAATCTCGATCACCGAGACAATAATTTAAGTTCATTACTCATGTCCATCTTTACCTCTTGCTAAGCATTAATATTCACTCGACGTCAAATCATAGAATCGTGTTGGAACCAACTTAATCTCTCTCGCATCGTTTGATCTCCTTTTCTCTTAGAAAGTTCGCTTCCCTTCCTTTCTCGATAATGAATTTTAAACAGGCCATAGATTTGTCGATCAATCGATTTATTACATCAATTTTGAGTGCAAAAAGAGGAAGCAAAAAAGGAATAGAGATAATGCAAAGATTTCATCACCTAAAATGAATATTATGACACGAAAGATGACAAGGCGAATGTTCTATTTACGTCTGACACGATTATAGCACTATACAAGACTCTTAAACCACCTACAAAACGGAGATACATATTCTATTTTTATGGATGAATATAAATATTTATACATCATAATTAATATATAATTTATCACGGCATAAAGAAATTATGTTAAAATATATCGTTACTTTTTAAGAAAAATTTGAGATAATTAATATGCTTGCGTTCTGTTGACAGATCCTTTCGAGCAGCTTGTCAAACTATTTGGTATTTTCTTTAGTCCTACAATCTTCTCTTCCGTGGCTTGTCCAGTTTTATATCTAATCTAAGAGTCTATTTATTAAAGTAAAGTATTCGTGAAAAAGATTAATGTGTTCAGAAAAGCTATAAACAAGTAACGTTATAAAAAGGATATTTAAAGATTCGTATTTATATAATAGCATATGGAAATATTCTTTAAAAATAAGACTGGTTTCCATTACGAGATCGCTATCGTAAATGGCCTAAAACTTCTACATCGTGTTGAATATCGAGCGATAATAAAACGAGTAGTCTACGCACCCACGAGACGTTGCACAATGCTAATGGATCAAGTTCATGCAGTCGTTGAATATAATCGAACCGGCCCCGTTTCGCATATGCTACTTGTCATACGAACAGGTCTGGGGATCAGGCACACGAATTTCGGGCTTAACAACTGCCAGTCACGCGCCCGTTTCTCTCCGTCACCACATTCCGTACATGTAAATCTTCGCTCCGATTTAGCACCTTATGCTTTCTTTAATTTAGTTAGAAATCTAACACGAACTCGCGATCATATAAGCTAAAAATATTCCTCTTTAAATCTCATTGCATATAGGTAGGTATTATCCGAGACCAAAGTGTCAGAGGAATGTAGCATGAGTGCGTGAGAATTTTTTCTTTCATTGATATTCTACAATAATATTTTTATTATCAAAACGGTTGTTTCTCGCTTCAGTGCGGAATACTTATTTATTATTTTACCACTACTTTGGGTTGTACAATATATGTGTATTTACCATTATGATACTCGCATACTGCGAGGCGCATGGACGTCTGTTTGTCGGCATCAAGACGCTAGTATTCTAACGCCTCGGTGTATATTCGCATAGTGGCCAACGCTAATTTTTGGTACAGTTGGAATTCGTCGATTCGAGAATTTGGCGTAAAAATTGTTCATTATAAAAATATCTTCTACGAGGTTGAAGAACATGAAGTTTCTCCGAAACTATAATGTTCTCCTTTGAGTTACGTTTCTGCAATTCTAACGACGATACAACCTATTGTATATGGACCGTTTATAATAAAAGTGTCGTAAATTTATCTCTGGAAAAAATATAGAAATTTAGAAACCTAGTGTGTTTGTAACAATATGTATTTCAGCTACTCATAATCAGATGTCGAGCCGATCAACTTTATTTCCTAATTGTGTCTTAACTTTAATATCAAAATATACGCGACTAGCTTTTCTCTTTCAAGTAATTTTTCAGCAACTAAGCAGCTAATCTTGATAGAATTGTTAAATTTCCCTTCTACTCTTTCATTTATAGCTTGAAAGACTTCTACCAATATTAATTATACTATATTTTATATTAATAAAGGAATACTGTAAACCTGTTCCCAACACGTGGCAACTGTGAATGTTTATGTATTTATAGAAAATTCAAATACGCAAAAATATATAGAAAGCATACAATATCCTGAAATATGTAAAATATTCAAAGTATAGCATTTGTTACAGTTTTTAATAGGTGAAACAAATTTCTATCTAAATTCAATCTTTTTAGATGTGTCCGTAAGAATATAAATTTGCATAAAAATCCACAGTTTAGCGAAAAAAAATCAGCTTCCCAGATAGAACATAAGCTAGTATGACCTCACTAAAAATTCCTAATTGTAACAATAATTTCACGATATTGGCACATTTTCACTTCGATTAACATCGCGCGATTGGCATCCCCTTGTGGACGCTAGCCTTGAGAATCGAAGGAAAGCACGTTTGTCGTCGATAATTTTATCCTGTTCGCGTAACAAATATCTCCGTGAACGCAGACCAAATATTATGTTAAAACCAGTTCGCCGTGGTTACTCAAGGGAACCTGCTTGCCCCGGATTGTCCGTGAGTCTGTCTGTCCGAGGGAAAAAATCGAATCGATTTGCATATCGAGTACGAAGTAGCATGTACCGATCTCTCCTTCGCAATTCCATGTTTTATAGCACCTTCGCTATAATCTTTCATATTAGAATCTTTCTGCGATATTCCAACTTGCTCGATCGCTTGTTTCTGTCTTCATCGTTATCAGTGATTAATTAGATACTCGTCGAAATGAAATCGACCATCATGATAATCTTTCAACCATTTCACTGTGAACGGCCATTTATTCGCGTGTTCTCGCTTATTTCACTAAAATTTCTGATCACGTTCTTAACTTGTTCTGTTAAGATTACGATAAATATAGTGTGCTTACTACTTGACAACACAATTGCGAAACGATCGAATCTACCTTTTTAAATATTTTTTCTGATTTTTTTTTAAAATACCAATTCCTCGCTCATTGAGTTTGATGATTGAACAATGGATATAGCAACCTGTATAATCTAATTATGTTTGTTAGGTATTATTACTGGCAGAAATTAAGTGATCGGGAACCGTGGATTACCTCTTTAATGATTCTATTGATGAAGTATAACGTAACATTTCCTCAAGCAAGTCAAACAACATCTTTGTGAACAGCTGAAGAAGCAATCCCCTGTTATATCGCTTAGGGCGAGCACACTGCGTACAAGTAAATTACGGTAAGAGGTTGCTGGTTGATCCTCTTATCGAGTGATTGCCAGTATTCCATCCGTTACATCGTAGTGTTTGCTGTTTTATGTTCTTTACCTTTATTACTTCTATGCCAGTCTAGATATTTTACTTGTATCTATTACCAGAGAGAAAGCTTCGGGGTATTTAATATGTTTCCAAACCATTGAACATACCGAAATATATATAATACGTATATTCGTTTATAATTCTGAAATAGTAAAATAATTCCTTGTGCTGAGGAAATATCCTTTTAGAAAAGTAAAATTATCCAAAATAAAATGCAGAAAAATTTGTATCCAATTTGGATCTAGGTTTATTGATTTTTTATTCCATACTATGTATTTTTTATTCTTCATTTTTATTTTACAGTTGTTTGCCGACAATGAACGATTTCATATTCAAACTTTAGATTCTTAGAAACTTTAGAATTCGATGAAAAATCATAATATATTTTGTAGATCTACGCACGATTTTATAGGAAAATCTGTTTCGTGCCAATACGTTTATTCGCTATGGTATTAATAATATCGATTCTACTAAATTTTTCTTCAATCGTGAACCTATCAAATATCCAATATCGCTGTGCAATATATGCACGTACATTCACAGAGCGCGGAAAGACGTAAAAAGAGAATGCAAAAGAAAGAAGGAAGAATTAATCGCCCGAGAGGAATATTAATGGCTGTCCATCGAAAGTTTGGTGACAGTCGACAGACAAATTATACCAATCCAGTGAGACAAGTTCACTTTCCACTCTCCTTGTACAGCGATTTAAACAAAACAAAAGCTTGACAGTCGATATATCAAATCTATCGATCTATTCTCCTATAGTACTAGATGCTTGCAGTATAATTTGTAACAAGGAGAGATCTAATCGATTTCTGTAGCGATTCACTTTCCATGATCGCTTGAAATTATTTTACTTCCTCGGTTCATTGACTGTGGAAGCTAGCGTACCAATCTAATATATATATATATATATATATGTTAAGTATTCCTTTTCTATCCGTTTTCACGCTAACCGGCCGACGACTTTCATTGAAACGCGGCAACGAGCCCGACGCGACGTGTCGAGAAGCTAATGTCAGAGCCCCGTTAATCACATGTTGTGCAACATGGTAAATCGGTATCGCGCCCAATGACCGCCGCCCCGTACGTTTTCTTTGCTTTGCACTTCAATAAATGTCAGCGATAAAGAGAAGTGGTAGCACGATGTCCACCTTTTTATGTACGAGGCAGATGGGCAGCCAATAGAAGCCATTCTAATGTTTCTAACGCTTGTTTAATGAACGAAAGAGGAACTTGAGCAACGTAAGTTTACGGAGATACGGTGTTAGATCGGTAAATAAACGGAGGAATTTTAGAAGCCAAAACGGGAAATTCCTTTTCTGTGCGATCATATTTATCGAGGTTGTAGATTTTCGGATCTTCTGATATTGATGAGATTCGTAGAAATTAACATTTCTTCTCTAATGATATTAGATGGAGATGCTAATGAAATTCAAAGGAGGCATCACTTAAAAATCTGTTAATTCTGAGCGAATACTGACACCTATGTGATAACATCTCTGAAAAATGTTTCCATCTTTAGTCTATATTTTATTTCCAGATTCATAAATTTCACTAATTCGACGAACTTGTAAAAGATTAGAATACTTCCTATATGAGCATATGTTCTTCGATTACTACCTAAAATTGATATTCCTCGAACATATATCACTATTTTTAATTATTATCGCCTTATTTATAGAATTCTAAAGATTCGGATATTTTTTATCCAACCTTATTCTTTGCTCCATTATCTGCGCTTACTATTACTTTATTTCCAGCTCCGTAAATTTCTCGATTTAAAAGAAATTTTACTGTCTACTTGAAAATATTGTCTATGGTCTATTTAAAAGATACTCTAAACCAAAGAGAGCCAATCAAATTATCAAACTGCATCCCGTTCGCTATAATTAGCATCTTTTTCTTATAATTCGATCTGGACGATCAAAGCCTCGGATAATTTATGACCGATGACTTTCACCGCAAAAACTGGGCGTCGAGGAACTGTCGCGATGTAAAAAGCGTTTATACTCGGCACGGTTCTTCGATATCGTAATTTAGTGACCGAAGCTTATTAGCACGTGGTTAAGTCACGCATCGCATTCCCTGGTGCATATTTTCTCTCAGGAAACAGGTTCACCGTTCTCTTCCGTATGGAGAACAGAGAAGATGCCCGTACATGCTATGCAGCCACGTTTGACCTCGGATTATAATCTCCTTTGAGAAAGATCCACGTACGTTGAATCTGGCACCTAGAAGACGAAGAGTTGCGAGGACACAGACAACTAGGAAGAAATGACTACCCTAGGACGCATTTTATTACGGATTCCGTTTGCTAAAGCAAAAAGATAGCGGCATGTTTAAGGATTAGAATGAAATGAACGTTCCTCGGAACCTTATAAATGTCCCAAGGTATATAAAGAAAATTGATCTTTCTTTTGGTTTATATTTTTGTCTGAAATTTTGGAACTCCTTTCTGACTCGATGCGAAAATCGTATTTTGAATATCAGTTGTCGGATCTATCTTATCATTATTCTTATTAATTTTCTTACTCTTTCGTTATTCGCGTCTTTTCCGAGGAGAATATTTGTAGAGAAATTTTCTTAGTCTCTGACTGCAGAGAGGAATCCGAATCTTTATTGCATTATCACAGTATAAATTTACAAATTGTAAGATTTAAGAGCCGTCAATTATAAAAAGACCGTAACAAATTCATAAACATTATTCAATAAGATATTTATATTAGCATTGATTTTGTGTGATATAGTGGTTTAAGAATTTCATATCTGAGAAATTATGTATACGTCTTTTATGCTAATGACAGAAATACGAACAACAGAGGCCTGTTCCGCAATAGAGCTAACGTTATCAGTGACAATTTGCAGGTCACGAGTTATTAATATTCATAAATTCTCTTACGTAAGTAGCAGTAATAATTTTGGTGATTAAAGAAATAAAACTTTACAAGCAAATTTTACAAATTACAAGTCATTTGATCGTATTGGGTTTATTAGACGAGAAACTACAGAATTCTAGATGAGAAATAAGTAGCCTACAACTCGTAATTTGTCAATTCACAAATATCATTGATTGATAAATTGTTGTGTAAGAGAGCCGTGTAATTAAGAGTTACATTTCAATTTCAATCAATTAAATCTGGATTTTGATCTTGTTTCTGAAACTTTAAGCGAACTGGACATGATATTAGCAGCAAAAACAGAAATAACGTAATATGCGATAAACATAGAAGTTTTTGCTAATTCTTCTGAATTATAGTGCGGTAATCAGGTCGGTGCAGGAAAGATTTATTCGTTAGGGAAGAATTATGTTCGGGAAAAAGCGTCGAACCGTGAAATAAATCATCGATAACCAGGAAGAATATTTATCGCGATTAATAAACGCGTTTACTTCTACTCTCTATTCTGTACCTTTAAATAGGGTCGTATCATCAATTAAGTTAGCCTGGGCGGCACGTGAACTGGGTTAAGAACAGCTCCATGAAGAAACGAACTTTCCTACGTAGCCGATCGTAATTTGTTTCACGAACAGAACCGGCAACTTTTTATCAATCGATTTGCCTCGAAGCACGCAGGAAAGCTCGGACCATGTAGAAGAGAACGTTCACGTCGCTGGTTGTCCATGATAATATTAGGTCAAACGATCTTATAAGTCACCACGCGAAGTCACTCTTTCCCATGCTTGATTTTATGTGACTTCAAAGAACGAGAAATTGTACAGAAAAAGATATTGTACAGCCCTAACATGGACAGGAATATGCGATCCTCTTGTATCCACGACATCAGTTATTCCCCAAGAGTGCATGACTTCAACGAGATAATCTTACCATCTGCCCGAGAAGACTCGAGTAATTTTATTGTATACGTTACAAATCACACTGGTTTGCATATAAGTAAGAACTTCCTTTAATTCGTCATCGAATGACTGGTTTATTCGAAAAATGTTCAAAGAGCTGTATATTGTCGCGTGTAACACGCATGCCTTCCAGTCGTTAATGCCACTACTAGTCGGATAAGATTGGCGTATTTTTTGTAATAAAGTTATGCAAATTGGAAATGACTTGGAATTATTCTAGTAAGATGCAGAAAACTTTCATTACTTTGCAATGTCATTTGCATACTCAGCTTATTCAACAGCTCTAGCAGTTTCAGGGATATCAAACGATTTTAATGAGATAATTTTCTCGAAGGGAAAGAAGAAGAAGAAGAAGTAGAAGATTGATGTATTCTTGCCAACAAAGTAGCGTAAAACGTAAATGATTCTGCGATGGACGAGAAATTCATTTAACGTGTTTCTCTCGTACAGTTAATTTATTTCGCTTACAGCTAATTTTTATTTAGAAGTGTTAGAAGAAATATATTTATTTCGAGTAAACTACATGCACGAACGCGTCACTTTGACGAGAAAAATAAAACATAGCGGCATATATATCTTTTATAAATTTCTGTACTGAAGCTTTCTCTAATTTATAATTTCATTTGCATGCCGGATATATGTCAACAACATCTAATAAACGTACTTTTCCCGGTAATTCTCAAAATTTTGATAATTCTCCAAATGTAATTATTCGTTAACACACCTTTTACTCGTGTTTTATCAGCGAATAAGCAAAAATTTCAGTAACCGTCAGCTACGGTGTACAGTGTTGGAGCCGGATGTCGTCTCACCTTGACGTAACCAAAATTTATGAGCAAAAAAAGGTCGATCTCGTTCATTCTGCCCGCGATGAGATCACGGTGATTTTATTTCATTATCGACCAGGATCAGGCTGAAAATATGCATTAAATACTTATTACTAAACCAATCAACCGAACCACTTCTTCATGATCATCGTCAACGAGGGACAACTAATTGTCTGATAATGATCTAGTCACCATTAACGCGCGTTAATCGCTTTATGGTCATTGCATGGAGCCGGTTTCATTCTTTCTCGTTATAACATTTCAATAATAGGTTATAAATTTCTGACAGTTTATTCTGGCTAACATCGGATACTAAAAGACATTCCTTGAGCATAATTTATAATAAAGTGAAGATCATTTTATATTTTAGAGGTCTGAACGAAATTCTCGCGAGGAGGCCGTTGAATATCTACGAGATTTGTTCACCTTTTTCAAGATATAATTACGATCATTTTACATATTGGAAACATAAACGAGTGCATATCGACGAGAGAAATATCGCAGTTCCGCAAGATTTGTTCAGCTTTTTAAGATAATATTACGATTACATATTTTATTACATGTTTAGAAATCTAAACGAATACAGGGAATATAGAGTGTTTATGAGTTTCGTTCACCTTCTAATACGAATTCTGATAGTCAAGATTGTATTAATATCGTGACTAAACTTCGCATGAATAGTTCCTTAACACGTAATGATAGTATTTAGCAATGCAGATACCGTTTCATTAAACGAGCAGGCTCTATATATCGACAGTATCGAACGTTCCAATAAAAACTAAACTTAATTATAATAAGCTGAAAATAACAGAACAAAACAGCTCTGTTTAAATAGCGAGGTAGATTTCTCGATTGTTACATATTTTCTTAATTGAATACTCAGAAAAGTGAAGTGGTTGCCAAGAGTGGTAGAAAAATGGCAGCTAAATGCAATTTTCCTGCTGCATAATGAACGTTAGAGAAGACGGAGAAGATTGAACAATTTTAACTTCTGACACACTTAGGCAACAAATTAAGAAATGAATCGAGCAACGATAGACACCAATTACAGATGCAATTAACATCAAAATGGAATGTCGAGGCTCCGGGGGGGGGGGGGAGGTGCACTTCGAGAGGACGAGAAGCAAGTTGCCGACTTTCCATCGTCTGTCGCGTAAAACCGTCTCGTCCCCATGACTCAAAATGTCAAGGTGTTCCCAGAGTGAAAGGACACCCGTATTTATGCCCTTTTTTCGCCACGATTTACCACCACGGAATAATTAATAAATTATTTCCGCCAGCAGCCGGCTGCTCTTCACCCATAACGAATTGATTGCCACTACCAGCTATTGTTCAATCAATATAGCCTGTCACCGATTTTACTACCAATCAGAAAAGTATTCCAGCATTTGTTTTTCCTTTGTCCTCATTTTGATTGAAATATTAGTTCGATAAATCATAAAATATTCACATGAATGTTTGTGGAATTAACGAGTCCTTGTCACTAGAAATTTCCTCTCCTTTTTACTAAAATAATTTTAAGCGTCGAAGGTTTCGAGTGCTTCTAATTCCATGGGCAAAAATTGTACAACGAATAAACCGTTGTATCTTATCAGTGAACTTTGAATATCGGATTTCATTCGAATTTATAAATATACAGGATAAGTTATCTACCAGTTTAAGCCGAAATATTTTCGATACTCTGTTAATTACATTGAGAAATGTTTTAGATGAAAGTTGAATGTTTCAAGGGGATCATATTTTGCTGTTATTATCTTCTACGTAGGTTACTTAAGATTTTCAATCTTTTTTTCAAGTAGAATCATATACTTTGTTATACTTTAATCTTAATTTTATCTTTTATTTATACTTTAACCTAAATTTAATTTTATACTATAAAAAATGATTAATCTACTGGCGTCAAAAATTTTCACTTTTGCAAATCTGGCTTATCCGGCCAATAGCAGTAACAATGGCACTTTCATTCAACTTCGTCTAGCTGTTTTACCAAATTGCACTGGACAAGACGTCTCGGACGCACTCGGTGGCTAATTAAACGTAAACGCGTCGGCCGTTTAATGTTCACGATTCAAGGTGTAATGGAGCCACTTGATAAATGTGATGTTCCTAGAAGATCGTAAGATCGTAAAGATCGTCGTCCAGTTTCCTAGAGCACACTCATGCGAGTTAATTGTTTCAGGCTATTAAGACCTCTGTTTTATTGAACGTTCGTTGTACCAGCCTCTAGCTGAGGAGATCATGGGAAAGGGTACCAAAAGGAAAGGCCACAAACTGAAAATGTAACACCCTGTAAATTGTGGCTACGTTTTAATTAAGCTGGCCGAACAGTGTCATGTCTTAAATGTAGATTATGGGATCACAGATTTAGAATGAAAGGTGAAGATTCTATGGAATTTCGTTCCTCGGGGATATACATACATATAAAGATTCTGAGATAAATGAATACGGGGAACGCACGCTACAACTAATTTCAGATCTTGGGAACGTTTTGTGCATGTGTTGGGAAGTATACGTATCGCTTTTCATATTTTCTTTTTCAAGTTTCTCGTCTTCGATATTCTTATTACTTTTCAAATGATGCTTTATATAATTTCGAAAACATTTGAAAAAAATCGTATATCGTCCTCAAACAGTTATAAAGTATTCGATTTTGTTTTGGTAAATTATGTAATAAATAGTATAAAATAAAGCAAACGAAGCGCGGTGTTATGTTCCATATAATTCGAACGCAAAAGACGCGCGTCTACACGATAAAAGTTAATTACTCATTTTTGTTCCTATCTCAATTCTATTTCAATTTTTTCCTTAACTATATCTGTTATTTGATTCCAAATCTAATCTTATTCTCGCCTTTATCTCGCCTTAATTCATTTCTCAATAAAGTTACTCTTCACTTTCCTACTTTACTTCCATATGACGTCTTGCTCGTAAGAAATTTAATCGTAATTGTTGATTAGCACGACTTCCGTCCTCTATTTGTCCAATTATACCAAACGATATCTGTTACCGAACAACGCTTCATGAATGAATATAGACATTGAATGGTAGCCTGGTTTCGTTCCTCTAATGAATACGCGTTAAAGGCATCCATATGCATACGAGATGCATATCTAAATACACGTATACCTATTATATTAGCATTGAAAATCCTATCAATTCCATGCACGGGACACTTTGCTAGCGACTGTCGACTCGATTAGCCATTGTAATTGATTCCGTGAAGACTATTGTTCAACAAAATTGAAGTTGTCAAAACGACTATACCATAGTGAGATCATCGTCCTCGCTGAAAATAACACCGTTTGATTATTCGGGATCGTTTTGTTTCTTTTTATGATTAATTCAAGAAACATCGCTTGAAATATTATTACGCGTTACAACTTAAAAAATGGAGAAAATGTATTAGCAACGTTATAAGTAGCATTAATTATGCTTTCAATAATACTATAATAACAGTGTAATAGATAATAGTAATATAATATAACTGCAATAATATTATACTATATACTGGTATACTATAATAACACACTAGTGTAGTATAGTATAGTAGTACTAGTATAGTATACTAGTAGTGTTATAGTATAGCATAGTATATACCAGTATACTATACTATATACTAGTATATATAATAGTAGTATAGTATATAATAATAGTATACTATAGTAGTAGTATAGTATATAATAATAGTATAGTATATACTGCTATTATATACAATTATACAGAGATTAATCCGCCTTGACTGGATGTTAAACGACTGGGAAACGAACAAGCGTCAAATTAAATTCGAAATGCTTCTGGCATTTCTGGTAATACAAGAATTTCAAGTTACGAGGTGTGTTCCTCGCTCGCAAGAAGAGGCCTTTAACTTCTCATCGTATCACCTGAGGCCACTTGATGATACGTTTGCACGCTGCAATCGATCCGTTGAATTTCCACGTTACACTGATACACGTGCAAAAAGAACTTGATTGTCGATTCCGACAACCACCGTAACGTAGTGTATATTAATTGCGTATTATTGTGTATGAATTGTAGCGAAGAATTAGAGCGAGGATTTTCACAAAGCCTACGAACATGTAACTTCGGTAGAGGAAGCGATTTGTTGATCGATTAGCGGACAGCTTGCTGATATATCAATGAATCATATTCATTCTGATCTTTTATGATGTTTGAAACACTGATTGGAGGTGGCTTGTATTAAGATTACATAAGAGCAAATGATTACACCTCACGCGTACTTGACAGATCGACTACGCCCTCCGTATTTCTTAGTCATATTTGATCCAATTAATTAAAAGTTAGGATGATTTGATAGTTAGAGAGTTGAACAGAGTTTAGAAAAGGTTAATCATCGGATGAACCGCCAAATAAGACATATAGAATAATGGAGACATAGATTTTACTTGTAATCTTTTCTCAGCCAATTTATATAATTGAGTTGTAGTTTTAAATATTTTCAGAGAAAATATCAAGGATTTATCACAAATCCTATAATTTCACGAAGTTTAAAGATAGGTTCAATTCCGATATTTTCTTTCAAACTATCGACAGCCTTGCTTCCTGATCTTAGAACAGATTTCATCGCTATGCACGCGATTTTAGTAATTAAATGTACACCGTAGAAATGAAAGAGGAAAAAGGAGAAAATTTGCTATCTACTAACAGAATTTTGGTCGATAAAGTTGTATTTGTTAAGAATGACAGGATTTCACTTACGATTAGAAACTATTGCGCATTTCCTAAGACGTATTTACATACAAGGAAGTTTCTTCGAACGATCCGACGATTTTGTTTTTATTTGGAAACGATTAACCGTTCCTAATAAACGGAAACGATCGTCTCCTTTTTACACTAGTGCCCCTCCACTCCTTCACCATGTGCAACTCTGTAATTTTCATCGTTAATAATTCTTAATTTTAGTAATTATGGAAAATATAGGATCGCTCAATTCGAGGTCATTAAATGGTCTGTAGCTCTATATAAGGCCACAAAAAGAGAACGGTTTCATGATTTCTCTCTAAGTTAAATATCATCGACTCTTATAACTTAAGTGATTATTTTTAAAACTTTTCACGCTTTTCAATTATCGTTCTCGAAATTGTTATCAAATTTGTCAAGTTATCGATTTTGAAGTTTTCCTAGGTTCTTTTTTATAATTAAAAAAAAATCACAAAATCGCGTACAATTCACGTTTCCTATAACTTCAATTTTCCTCGATATTTCTTCTTATGTGCACATATACATATAGCGGATTACTGTAATTCTTTCAAGTAATTTCACCCGTTAATTAATTACAGTTTTTGACAAACACAACAAATCCTATTTCCCAAGCTAACATCCTCAAAACGCATTCGAATCGATTGCGTGAATTTCTCCAATAACGAAGACTTTATCGCCCCTGGCTTTCATAATTTCCAGCTATGCACGTACGTTGGAAAAACTAGCTGTGCTTGCATCGAACAACAGTGGATAAGAAATCGCGTCTATTCTGTGGATGACAATGAATTAATGCGACCGTTTTAAGAGCAATCGTTCATCCGCCGGCAATCCGCACGAAACGAGTCGGTCAGTCTAAAGTTACGAATGGAAAGTTGGAACATTTCACCGTTTCGACAGTCATTGTTAACACTTGATTTATGTAGATTCTGTACGATCTTGTTCGATGTAATTCGGCGATTCGTTAATCGATAAAATCTTACGATAACAAGATTGTAATAATTAGAATTCTATTTGAAGACAAACGATGATGGACTGCAAATTGCCATTCTAAATGCAATAGAGCTAACGCTAGAGAATCGTTCGCGGCGAAGAAACCGCAACAGAGAAACCAGTGCTATTGTAGCGTCATCGTCATAATCATCGTCGTTGGTTCGTTCAATTGCCGATGCATGGACGCAACTGCCTACACGTGCAATTCCATGAATCCCATTCGCGGCGAAAAATCTTCACGAGGTGCGCACAGGAAACAGCTCGTGCCGCGAGATTAAAGGGTGAACAAGCAACGCCGATCATATCTGGCCGCGCGTTTCATTTCACTCCTGTCTCGACCACTACATGTAACTGTAAAACCTATTCTTCTTCTCGTTAACGTCAGAGCTAACTGCAAGTATAATCCAGAAAGATCTAATTTCATTCAGTTAATTCCTCTCTTTTTTTTACAACGCTACGTTTTTATTAATCCTAAGAACTTAGGCTCTTTCTTTACGCGATTCTATCTCGTTTCTTGCCGCGTGATCAGTGATCCACGGCAACCGAGGGCAGGGCATCTATTTGTTATTTGATTTCACCAAAGAAATGTACAGATGTTTATTTATGATACGATCGCCAACACCCCTTTTCCTATTTCTTGAATTAATTTCTACGATTCGTGTGATTCTCGACTTTCATATTTTAATATTTTAATGTTCAACGGGGAAACAAATAAAATTGAACAGTCTTTGATTACTAATTTGATTATTAATTTAATTATTAATTTGCTACAATTAATCACGATGCTTACTTATGTCTTCGAGAAAATTTTTTGTGAGCGTCGTTGTCGCAATCTGATTATCACATTACCAGTTATAATGAGCATTTCTTTGCAGCAGACATCCCTGTAAACTAGGAAGACTAAGTAGAATAACGTGAACAAGTCGCTTGGTTCATGAAGCGAGAGACGCCGCTAACTTGCTACGGCCTTTGCTTACCATAAGAAGCATTGACCCACTCGTAAATGCTCGTTAAAGTTAAACCTTCCAACGATCTATCTTTGACTTTGACAAGCATCCTGGAGAATAAATAGGTTGCTTGCTAAATAAATCATGTCATATTCAAACGATGAGATTCCTAAATAAGGTTAAATTATAATTATCAATACCTGTTTACAATAGTAATATACGTACGTTCAACAACGAAGATACTGCGATAGATTCGTGGTAATTAAAGTATCTTCGTTGGAATAAATAGTAAACATTTCCTATTATAATATTGAATACAGCGTTCTTTCGTGTAGATGTCCGAAGAAAACGTCGTTCCTACATTTTGTCTGTACCGAGGTTCCATTTATGGACTTCCTTGAAAGTCTTCAAAGTAGACTTTATCTTGTCGTGGTAGGTTTCTTCGTCGAGTTTTTCAAAGGATATATACTTCATCTTATCCTTATTGTATGATTTATGTATACGTATCGCTGTAGATCGAAGTATGTTTTATTCTATTAGTCATGTCACATTGCATCCTACTATTTTTCATCGACAATTGCACATTACACGATACTTTTCCCTAAGTTATACCGTACTTTATTCGTAATTAACGATAACACGATTGCGATCGAGATCGATGATTATCAGGTGTCCAGCGAGGTTCTCTTGAATCTTCCGAGAATATAGAAAAATACATTTAAAATCTTTCTCCAGTAACGATTGGCTATTGAAAGTAATTGGCAAATCATCCGGATGAAACGACTCTATCGTTCGATACAGTGAACCCAAGATACCTCATTCTACCTTCTTCTTCTTCTTTTACCAATTTATCCAGAAATACGGAATTTTCTCGTTACTTCTGACACCACTCTCTTCATATACTTTTCGGGACAGAGTTTTCAAAATTATCGTTCAATCGTGGTTCCGAGTTAAGTTAAAAGATTGAACAAGGATTTTGTTTGTTGCTAGTCCTTCGATTCATTTTATTTTTGTTCGTCGTCGTGTTCTTTTCTGTCTAAAGAAAAGTGCTATCGTTTCGTCTATCTTCACTTGGCAAATTATAGTATTAAAACAAATATGGAGCTTGTTCTAAGAATTCTAAGAGATTTTTGCAATGTATAGAATAAATAATACATCCTCATGCAAAGTTAGAGGCCGTAAATATAATTCTAGGGCGTGGCGTTGGTTGTAATACAATCGACATTACCATTTGTTCGGACACCCAATGATCTGTTACGCAGCTTCTTAGCATTTTACATAATTTATTCGACTCCTACGAGAAGAAAAAAAAAGTCACGACTATATGACAACTACGGCACAATGCGCCACCTCGGCAAAATAATTGATGTCAAACGAGACTTAATAAATGCTCTATTTAAATGATAATATACCACTAGGAAATTTCCGTATGATCGATATTATTTAATAAACAGTATTACCGCGTAGAAAGTATTATCTCGAATACAATAACGCCATACAGCTACTGTGGTATAGTACGTTAATAATATCGTCTGTTACAAAACACTAGAATACACGCAAGTGTTACAAAAAAATATTCGGATATTATTTTTTTATATTCGATTTATTTTTGAAAAAATGTATGCTTCGATAACGAAAGTACGGTCAAGTTAAACTTTGATTATTTTAATTCCTTATAATCAGTATAGCTGCATACGTATAACAGTATATTTTAGTTTATTTTATTTAAGTATTAAGTGTATTTTATACCTTTAATCCGATTAAATTAATTTTTGAAAGTCGATATACTTTGCAACTTTTCCATGCAAATACTCTACTATCCAATGCTGAAAAATATAATAATTTAATCTAATATCATTTATATTATAGTTATACTAAATGTAGTATAATTAATTTTAGTTTCAATGTGAGATATTAAGTATAAATTGCGCGTATTTTAAGCGCAGAATAAAGTACATATTTCACTGAAAGCTAAGAATAAGTCATTTTATTTCGTTATGAGCATATTGAGTGGATAATTATAAGTAAATTAACCACCTATTAAGTAACTATTCTGATAGTTATTCGAAAATTACAATTATTCAATATTAACACGAATTACATGATCTAGAAATACCTAATACTGAATGATATAATGCGACTTATCTGCAAGGAAAATTGTTCTTCCTGCTCTTTCCTCGTGTTCAATGGTGTGTACAAATTTCCAAATATATCTTTCATTTTATATTCGAAAAACAGTATCGTGGAGGATTTTAACTAATACTATATAACTATATCATAATTGTATGTTCGTGTAGATGAAAATTATCTTGTAATTCTTTCGTATTTTTATCCGACGTGCGTTTAGAAGATTAGAAAACGACAATGGAGTAAAATGTATTGCACGATTAAAGTGAAACACGATAACGTTATCAATTCACTAGATATTGATGCAAACGAAATATCAATACGTAAGGAGTATGCACGAGTCATTACGAAAATGTTTATCCGGCAGCGATTGTTACTGCAATCTCACCTTCACTTCGATTTCTATACTCGTATGGTGGTTTTTCTCTAGCGAATAGCACGAACATCCTCTTTATTAGCGTTTTGAAACGATCGTTGTGCAAGAACAATCCTAGCAAACTATGTAGATCGACTTATAAATCACGTGTTTCAATTGAAGACGTATGATAAAATAAACCTTGTTACGTATTTCTTCTGATTAATTTACAGAAGATTAATTCTTTAAGACCATCGTCGAAGGAAATTCGTTAAGGAAAAGGTAGCTACGTTTTCACTCGAGTGTATGTATTTCAGAGATCTAAATCAACGAGATGTCATTAGACGCTTTATTATTATCCAATATTAGATAGAAAGTAAAAAAGCTATTTTTTTACAAATATACAAATAAAATTGTGGCTGATATGATTATAAAACGATGGTATGAAAAGAAAAAGGTGCGTGGGGTGAGAGCTAATCCGCAGTACATTTAAAGATAAAAAAGGAAAAGTTTATGTTTACATTTGCGTTAAATAAAACTAAACGTTGTAGTGGTATAAATTGGCGGTAGTGAAAATAAGAAACTGAAAACCAGTTTTACTTGTACCTTATGTAAGCGAGAATAGTTCGTAGATCATAAAAATCTCAATCTGGTAATACATCCTTTGTTTTTTTATTACCAGAGGTATGGTTAAGTGTATTATCAATGGGTCATGAACTTAAGAGTTTCTCGGCAAAAGTTGGTAAAATGAATTTGCCGGACGAATGTAACCAAAAATATTCAGAAGAAACAGAGCAAAATTTCTCCGCCCTACATTCTCATTACTGTAATCTGGACATTAAGCAGAGGAAATAAATAAAAAATCTGTGCTCCAAAGCATCTGCTTGAGAGCAGGTGGCTCGACACACCATGCATGTTGAGCAATTTAGTAAATAATGTAACACGTCATTTTCCACTCGTTTGCGATATATTTATTATTACTCTATTATTCTGACGATTATTTAGTACCCTACGTTTTCCTGTGTCTTTTTATACACTATACCAATCACGAATAAAACTATTACAGTCCTGTCTATTTTTCATTACAATATTAAAGAATAACAATTAGCCGACAATCCTCCGATGTTAATAGTAATTTTCTACGGGGGTTAAAAGTAAAAGTAAAACCATCAGTTTGGCAGTTCTTATTTATCGACTTTGTTCTTATTTATTAAACTAATTGTTAGTTCGTTTCAACTATCTTTTCACTTGTTGTTTGATGGTAAAAAAAGTTTTGTTCATTATTTTATTATATAGTTTTAGCTAGACGTGGACAAAATACAACAAGAAACTAGATAGATGTAAATATGTATATAATATAAAGAAATAAAATGAATTTCGTTTTATCAATATTGCTTTTACATTTTAATTTCCTCATTTTTCATTAAAGCACAAAAGTATTTTTATTTTTTGCCTCTGACATTATACCGAAGTTCCTTTGAAAATACCGATCTCGGAAAACGTTAAAATGATTCTTACGCCCTCTGTGATTTGTACTTGGCATCTTACTGAACATGCGTCTCATGTTCTGTAATGCCAACCATTCAAAGGTTTTCTACGCCCCCTACAATTTATAACATGATGCCATCGCAGATATTGGTGAAGAGAATTCTACGATACCAGTAGCCAGTAACAAATATTACATTTCTTTAAATATAAATGAAATCTATTCATTATATAGTTCTCCTCTATTGCCACTGATATATTATATTTATGATAGATTAACAAAAAGAAAATTTAATAATTTTATTTTTACTAGGCATGTCATTTTAAATAATATAAATTATCTTAAGAGCTACTACACATGTCTTTAAAGCTGTAATATGTACATATATTTCTTGTAATATAATTTTACGTATTGTAATATATGCATGTAAATATTATCATGCATAGATATCTGAATATGACGTTGCAGTCAGAGTGTAACAAATAGCATTCTTTTTATGTGGTTGCGCAAAACCGAAGGACGGTGTTTAGCTAAAAATAGGCGCATACTGGTATCTTGTATTTCTCTCGATTAACTTATTGAATCAGCGCCAATCTTAGGTTTTCTTTTTCTCTGCCGCGATTAACACTACTGCCTTAAGAGATATGCAAAGTCATAAAGATGCGCAATGTTGTACTTATTATATTTCAGGAATATTTCATTCAAAATCAAATGATCTATCAAAAAAATTGTATAACTTATCTTGAATATCATTTCAAATGAAGCGAATGCTATATGGTTACATACCTGTCAGTGGTTCTCATTGATACCCAAAGTCGATATGTAAACCAATACGGTGAGAAAACGCTAAAACGCATTATTGTGGGCAAAATATGTACATAAATAGATTGTAGATACATAATGTTAAAAATTTAAATATCGATCAAATCAACTCCTTATATACTTGTAGACTTAACTAATGAAATATCATTCAATTCATTGTAACTTGAAAATGCGAAAGGCAATATTATTTCGTGATTGTTTTACAATGCAACGTTGCATATATTTCAAATATTATAAAAAAGTACCATAAATTACTTAGTCTTGTTATTGAATATCAATTTGTGCAGTCTATAAACTTTATGTAAACTACGAAATATATATGAAATTTTACATTTAAATAACTGATAAATTAGTTACCATTAAATTTTATGATACTATATCAAATTGTTATCCAATAGAGGAACATAAAATCACTACAGATTGAAGAGATCTTTAAATTAGATGGTAGACTTAAGGGTTCAGTTACTTACATATACACCACGACCGCGACTAGAAAGTGTATGTAGTAGTCACTAAAAGTCTTGGGGTAGGGCAGTGGAAATTTCCACTGTACCCGCTGAGACGGTCAATACTCTCTTCGTGCTGTAACGTGTGCTACACAAGGACCACTCGAACTAGAGGAAGTTTCAAATGAGAAGAACATAAGTACATACATGCTTGCATATTTAGATATCAATGATAATTATACAAAACCTAGTAGATGAATTACTCTATCTAGTTACAATATAACTACCATATTTAACCTAGAAATATGCAAAACTTGTCATTCAGTGATTTATCACATTGTTCGTTACGTATTTCCTATCAATTGGTAGTAAGTACTTTACGCCAATAAAAGAAAAGAACTATTTATTATAGATAGGAGTATCCAATCGATAGTAGCACCATCTCGACGAGATATCTCGAATTGAAACGAAATTGAAATCTATAAATTTGACTAGTTATCGATATTAATTTTCACACAGAAATCGAGATCGGAAACATAGAGAAACTAAACTCTGTTTCCGTTGAATAATTTAATAGTCGTGTCTCTTACATCTAGAATCTATGACAAACGAATGTGATTGTAATCGTGCAATTCATTTTGTTTTCATAAATTGGTAAAAATATAGGACCTGTATTTGAACTTTTAATATATAACATTGTTACATTTGTTCACAGGAAACATTATAAATGTGGAAATTTACTGAATGGAAAGTACCACGTTGTTAATTGTGGCATAAAGGTCACGGGTTAATAAACAGGCAAGCAGGCGCCAGCTACTCCCGATCTATTAATCAATGTAATCATTCATTCTATATGCCAAGGGACAAATATATTTAAATAAATCGTTAATACTTCGGTCAGCAACATATTTGAAATGCAACAGTTGAGCCTTTATCTTGCCGATAGAAATAAAATTAAACTTATAAAATCGTTTAACAAAACTGACGATCAGCACGCATCTCTTTTATTAATTGCAAAATGTAACGAAATGGACGCGTGAAATGACCTGTAGATAGAAGATTTCTCTTTTTCTACATAGCACAACATTCAACGTGTATACGTGGAGGTAAGTATGTACTACGTACGTATGTAGACGTTGGTACTTGTGGCAAAGAAACGGCAGCTAGCCAACGGTCACGTGACACATTCTGAATGCAGCGAGAATCTTTAAATACCTATCTATCTATGCACAAATGCTTATATCTCCCATGAATGCGGGCAAAGAGGAAATTATTCTTCCCATTGTTGATCACGTTTAGATACGAATAACACAACCGATATTTAATACCACCATTTCCTACACCGTTACACAGGCACATACAATGGCCATATTTTGATATAGATTTCTTTAATTAGAAACGAAAAGATTGCACTTTATCTGCGTAAACAATGAACATACTTAACTCAGTGTGTAACGTAATACTTCTTTATAATTATATAGTTAGATAAAGTAAATAATATTTCCTGCATAAACGAATTATGAGTATTCGTGTATTAATGTATCTTGCTAATCAGCATTTTCGCATAAAAGTATGTGTCAAAAGTATGAATCAAATCAAAAAATGGGATATAAACATACAAATATTTAATTTTGTTTACTGTACATCGTATGTGTGTTAAAAATTATTGTCTAAAATAATTGAGAACAAATTAAACAAATACATATTTACATCTAACAATCTAACCTATGCTACAGAGCAAATGCAAAATCAAACAGTTGAATAGATCGAATGAAATTAGACCGTAAACTGTAACAATTCGCGTTATAATTAATCATGATATACATTTACGATAAACATTGCCGCCACTGCGGTAACAAATTTATAATACAGGTAGATTCTAGTGAAAAAACTACCGAAATACTGTAAACAATGTACCGTATATTTTTATATATTGCCATATATGTTAAAGGCACTTACAATATTTATCAAATTTTGCGATTTTCTCACAAATGTTTAAATATACATGGTTTTATGCACAAAGCTGCGAAAATTTCATAAGCGAACAGAAGCCACAACTATTGCGAACGAGTGCGGAAAGAACTCGAAAGTACAAGTCTGCACGATAAAACGTGCAGAAGGGTTTCTTTCCTTTCCAGCACAAAGATCAACGTGTTTTATCGTTCGAGCGACACCCTAAGTCCTCGGTCGGTAATCAACGAATACTTCAAAGTCGAAGAGTTCAAAATCATTCATAGATGTCATCAAGCTAATTGCTTTCAGCTGACAATATAATGTCATAATAGACGTCGACAATATAGTCGACTTATGATAAAAAATTAATGAAAAGAAAAAGAAACGTTCAAATCCTGTAGAGACTATAAGAGAATGACCTTAAAAAATTAACGAGCGATAACGAAGCAACAGTTGTTAAATAAAATTTTAAGGTTTCCAAGAATCTTGGGACATGTACGAGACCGAAACAACAAATAATAATATTAATAACATATAGTAATAATAAGCGTTTATCTTTTCAATTTGCAGCATTTAATTTTCGTAGAATATCACTATCTATAATTAACAATTTTCTAAAGAAAAGTTTTGCTTAGAAACAGAGATTAAGTAAGACCTTATAATTACTGAAGCAGCCGGTAAACACGAAAATGTACAAACATATCTTCGATGAAAAAGATAATAATTAGTGAATAACAAATGTGTCAACCAATAAATGCAATTATTCGCCATGTTCTAATAATATCTTTGTTGATGTGAAATATAACTAGACATACAGAGTGTATCATCTAATACGTCTACTTTATTCGATAAAAGATGTTAGCATTCGTTTGATATAGTGGTTAAATAAAATAAATGATGCAATTTGCAGTAACGTTTTAATTAAGAACTAATCACCTATTGCAAGGATATCATTCTCTCTCTCTCCCTCTCTCTCTCTCTCTCTCTCTCTCTCCAATTCGGTATTAATATAAAAATTTAACCTTTTTTTATCCACATATGATCGGTATAAACTGACGCTAAACCATGTGATAAAAATGGACCTTTAAAACAACGTAAGCTGTTTAAAATTTATACAAATAATGATAAATGAAGACTGATCCAATATCATAGAAGAAGACTACGACGTAGTCACAGGCGCGGGCGCCAGGATGGCGCAACAACTTTGACTAAGATCGATAACATGAAATAGAGATATATCAGTCCTATACCCTACTGCTATCTTTCATTTATGACCATCCGTTCCAATATTTTAATAAAATGACTTCAACTGCACTCGCACTAGTCCGATCAAATAATCATCTCCATTAGAAAATATGAAACTTCTTGTCGCGTTTCTTTGCTCAAGAGAGACCTCCTACGAACGCTCAATCGCTCTTCCCTCAAAGAAACCTTACACTAATGACTCAAAGAGTTAAATCTGCTTAGCATGCTACAACGCGTCTTTCTTTATGTATAAATTACTCACTTTCTATAAGTTACTCCTTAGGCAAGTTTTCAAATCCTCTCTGTATTTATTAACTTTAAATGCTACAATTTTTATTCATTATCTTTCTCATTTTATACGGTAATATAATTATAGTTTTTCTAAACAGATATCAACGATGATATTAGTATCGATTAAACACACGGAGTCTTATCTTTGAAGATGCGCAAAAATTTTGTCAGTTAGATATTTTGCATTCTAAGGAAAATAAGGGGAATGATGTATTGGTTGTCTGTTATTGTCTTTCACGGCAAATGGATTTAGCTGAAAAGAAGGCCACGACGTAGTAGGCCAACGTGGTATTGATTTCGGTCGGTCGGAGTTCTCTGCATCCGCGCTTTCAGTGTCATTTGAGTACGACGTAGAATGTAGATATATTAGAAAGGTACATCGGAAAGGAATTAAACCACGTTTCTTGTTCGATCTAATTTCAAATGAAAATGATGAGAAGATTGGCGGAAAATACGAATGACAAGCAAGTTTGTTTCATATTGTTAGTAAATAAGTTCGATGTGATCGCAATATTTCGTCGTAGTTAATATTAATCTATTACTGAATAGAGAAAAAAGAAAAAGAAGAAATGTAACGTAATCGAAAACCGATACTTGTATCAAGTATACGTCGCAAGCTATTTTTTTACCACATACCATTCTGTATTTGTGTAGGTTTGCGTGGAGATACCATGTACGCACATGGCCATAGGAAAATACATAATACATATATAGGTATATGAAAGGTTTTAAAATTTGAAAATCCCGCTTTATCTGTAAATCGGTAATCGACATTTAGACCAAACTTACCAGCATTTGTCAATTAACTGCGATTCGATTAATTTCAACAGGTAAATAATTCGCTATAAATTGTAAATGATCCGTACGATTCAGCATGAATGAACAGTTAGCGATCCGACAATTCTAAGAAGATGAATGGTTAGAAAACGATTTGAAACGAATGAAATGCTGCGCTCGTGCTGTGATTTTCAAGTTTTAAACGGCTACATAACTGGTCGGTAACCGGTCGATGGCAAGACCTTACACCGACATCTGTATGGAGGGTAGAAAACCGATACAGAAACATGGCTAAGACTGGTTTCCCTTGAAAAAGCGAATCGGTCTCGGCAGACGGCAGTAGGGAATTTCCCCAGCCAGATAATATTGTCCTTGTTGAGAATCCAAGATCTTGTACCAAGGTCGAGTCGATTTCGCGCGATTAAGTTGCTCCCTGTTGCTTTGTTGAACCATTTGATCGAATTATCAGTTCAGCAGAATTTTCTATGCTTGCGATCAAAATCACTATATACGTGAAATCCCCTGATAAGATCGCGGGATTATTTTGATGATACTCGACAATTCCACAATAGACATTAGTCGCGTCAATTATATTTATTGCATCTAAGTTCAAACTGCGTTAGGTTGTTCACGATTGACAGTCATGCTAGTTCTTAATCATTAGAAACCATTTCATTTGTAGCGAAGTGTGGCGAACGCGTGATACATAAATGCACGACAAAATTTTTTTTTTCTTTTCTTTTATTATTTAATTTTTACTTTACAATTTGTCCAGCTGGATATTTGGTAAATTTCTCTAGCTTAATTGCTACATAACATGTGGATGGCTATCCCCAGTGGGATATCATCTTCGAGTACGCAACCAAATTTATCGTCCCTCGACAAATATCGTTATCATCTGCCCAAATCTGAATCGGTCGTTTAAAACTTCTACCAAAATATTTCTCATATACTTTTTTAATAGTTATGTATTGTAGAATTCAATAACTTTAAAAGATCCGATTTAGATTACGTTATCGAAAACCACTAAATCTATCAGATTCTTTATAAAGGTATTAATAATAATCCAGTTAACAGGAAGCGTATTTGTGCGCGGCGATAGAGCTGTCAAATAGCAACGTGTTGCGTTACGTACGAATTCAATCAGGACACGTAATACAAAGCAGATGAAATTGTCACGTCAACTACGCACGTCTATATCATTACCAACTACGTGAGTAAAGAACTTATACGTGTATAGTCATGAAGAAAAATCATAATGACGATATTTTCGTTTCGTTGCTTGTTATCTAAATACGGCTATTTCTAAATTGGCTGAATTATTTAGCAAACTGGTGCAAATTACAATAAACGATACGTTTTAAAACCGCTTTCCAGCGCATACAGTTTGGAGACGTCTCTGACTGTGTCGATGTACTGACCGCCAGTCGCAAAGATTTAAAACTTGTGGACGGAATGTCTTAACCCTAATTGAAATTATTAATACGATTAATTGCAAGAAAAGCAGTCCAAATTTAGCTGCACGCACGACGAAGATAAAAGCCGCATTTATCATGTTTGTTAATGACATCTGCATATGTATAACGTATATGTAGATGTATGAGGTTGGATTAGAATAGGTCAGAGAGAGCCAACATAATGTATAAATTATACAAGAAAGTTAAGTGGACAGCTGTCTTGATATCTGACATGCGTCATAAAGAATAGCCGATTCCTCGTTCCAACGATAAATTAATCTTTAATCTTCATAAAAATGAATTTTAATGACTTCCAACGCACTCTTTTAATATTGAAGGTTATATTTGCCAGTAAAAGACTGCAAATATTTTGCATTACATTAATAACTGATGTAATTGATTAGCGGCGTATGTTCGAATCGAGGCAAGAAACGGCGATCTAAAAAAGAAAATCGATCTTTCATGGGGCGGAATCGCTGTAGCTACGTAAGTACGTGAACGTTGTCAGTGTTTAATCACAAAAATAAATGATAAGGAACTGCCGGTGCTATACGCACTAAATCTGTAGCGGAAAGAGGTTGTATGTTAAAACGTTAACGTTGAAAATAAATGAGAAATAACAAACTAAAACTCCGCTTCGCTATTTTCTTTTATTTTATTCGAACTGCGCGTTACACGTTGTACTAACAATAAGTCTTGTCTTTCCGCAGAAGTATACGAAGTATACAACGAAAGACCTGTTAGAAATTCGGGCAGAATGACAGTACGCATTGATTCGCTTTTAAACTCCTTCTATTCTTTCATCCGTAGCCTGGCTCCTTTATACATCCGGTCGCTCTTACGGTGGGAGGTTTCTAGGTATTACAATGTTCGCCTATAGGTATGTCAATGCTCAGGTTTATCGTGTGTATCACAACTGCATGCTTTGGCAGTGATCGTGACAGCGTGCTTGCAAAAATGTTCACGTGGGTGTCGAGACGGCGCGTCACGGCACCCCTAGGCGCCGTTCGCTGCGGCGACCTACGTCGCTATTACGCCGAAAATAACAAGGTAGGCTGGTTGACATATAAGTACAGACGCTATGCCGATCGAACGTACTCATACACAATTCACGTTCACCGTGCGTGAAATCGCGAAACTTCCTCCTCCGAGATCATAATGCAATTAATTCTCAAACGGTAAAATAACATTTTAACCCTAACGTTACTTGCGTCCCTATAGACACACGTTTGTATCCAGTAATTCACAGAAATCTGTGTCAACCTCTTCGAAGTTGAGCACTCTAGTCTACTATGTGCCAACTTTACTTACCTTTCTGCCAAAAATTTTGGCTGTAGATACGTATATCGTACTTATTAGTACTATATCGTAGATACTAAGACTCATGTGCGATGACTAATTAAACATTGTGGGAATTAAAAAGACAGATGACGCATTACATAACATTTAATTCGATTTACTATGAAAAAAAGTACATATATATACATTGTGGGAATTAAGAGGACAGATGACGAATTGCGTAACGTTTAATTCGATTTATTATGAAAAAAGTATATATATACATTAGTACATCGAAGCGATATTTTGTTGATGTATTATCGTGCAGTGACGTTTGTCGGTAAACGATCGTTATTATTAATAACAGAATAAAAATATTAATTTAATATTAAAATTTAATATTAATAAGAACAGAATAAGTTATTAAGAATAACAGAAGGTCTGTGTTATTACCAACTATGTCGATAAGTTCAGAAACAAGTCGTGCCGTTTCCAGTCTAGAGCTTAATTCCGATCATACACCTATAATAATTACTTACAGAAACAAACCAATAATTTATAACAATCCAGATATACTATGCAATAAAACCACCAAATGGCAATCATTTAAAGAAATAATCGAGAGTAAGATCAACTGCAACATCCCATTAAAAACACCCGAACACATTGAACAAGCAGTAACAACATTTACAGAAACTATTCAAGAAGCAGCATGGGCAACCACCACACCTGAAGCAACCAAAAGACAAACAAAAATAATTCCGCCAGACATCCTTGAAAAAATTAGAGAAAAAAGAAAAGCGAAAGCAAAATGGCAAAAACATAGATCACGAGAAAACAAAAAACACCTAAATAAACTTGCAAAGGAAATAAAAAACAAAATAAAAGAGCACAATAACAACGAATTCACAAAGTTCATAGAGACACTCTCTGCACACGAGAACTCCAACTACTCCCTATGGAAAGCCACGAAAAAAATAAAGAAGCCAATTAAACTAGCCCCAGCAATCAGAAAAGCAGATAACACATGGGCGAGAAGCAACGAAGAGCAAGCTGAAGAATTTTCCAAGCACCTATGCAACACATTTACACCACATAATATCAACAACAGCAACCTCAATGGTCATACGGACGAAGATGCGCCAACCACTTGTACCTCAACTGACAAGCAATACACCATACCTAAAACAACAGCTCAAGAAATTAGAAACATAATCGAAAAAACAAAAAACAATAAAGCACATGGAATAGACCTAATCAATGGTAAAATCTTGAAAAACCTTCCTCCAAAAGCGATACGACTAATGACAATAATATACAATGCAATACTAAGAATCCAATACTATCCTAAACTATGGAAACTAGCACAGATCATAATGCTACCTAAACCAGGCAAAGACCCACACCAAGCAGCATCTTACAGACCAATATCGCTACTTCCTGTGTTTTCAAATATCCTAGAAAAAATAATATACGTCCGCCTAAAACCAATAATAGAGAAGGAAAAATTAATACCAGATCACCAATTTGGATTCAGAAACAAACACTCCACGATAGAGCAAATGCACGGGCTCATCAATGAAATAATGCTAGCATTAGAAAACAAACAATACTGTACAGCCCTCTTCATGGACATCGAGAAAGCATTTGACAAAATAAACCACGAAAGCCTGCTACAAACAATCAGAAAACAATTCCCGGAGCAAATATACCAATTAATAAAATCCTACTTAAGCAGCAGAACCTTCGTAATAAAAATCAAGGACACATACTCTGAGGTTAAAGACATCAAGGCTGGGGTTCCGCAAGGAAGCGTCCTAGGACCAATACTATACACATTATACACGGCCAACATATCAACAACCACCAATAGCAAAATACTGACATTCGCGGACGATACAGCTGTACTAGTCAGGTACACACTAACCCAGAAACAGCAGTCACATTACTACAAGAACACATCACAAAAATAGAAAAGTGACTGCAAGCTAAACAAATAAAAGCAAACCCCAACAAATGGAACCATATTACATTCACATTGCGAAAACAGACGCCACCAAACATCATAACACAAACAAGACAAGTCAAATACCCAGGACTCCACATAGATACACAACTCACATGGATACAGCATATTAAATCAATAATAGACAAAATACAGACAACAAGGAGACAAATGCATTGCTAACAAGTCGAAAATCCAAACTAAGCATAGAAAATAAACTAAAAATATAGAAAACAATTATAAAACCAATCTGAACATACGGAATACCACTATGGGGGACAGCAGCAAAGAGCCATATAAACAAAATAGAGACATTACAAGCAAAAATTCTTAGAACAATAGTAAACGCCCCATGGTACGTTAGAAACGAGGATATTCGGAAGGACCTAGGAATATCAACGGTCAAGGAGGAGATTATCAGATGCGCGGAAAGGTACAGAGAAAGAATAACAACACACCCAAACCGGCTGGCTACGGAAACGATCAACACAAGCATAGAAAGAAGACTGAAAAGGAAACAACCAGCTGATCTCACAAAGGATATAACGTAACAAACACGAAGATGGTACCCCGCTGGGGGTAACCATCCACATGCTATTCAATCACATGTTACAGCATTTTACCTAATGTCCCACTGGACAAATTGTAAAATTAAAAATAAACGATAAAAAAAAAAGTCGTGCCGTTTTAGTAGGTACAAATTCTTCGTCGCGATAAATAGCAAAACGCCGGGGAAGTTTTCCGATAACCTGAAGTACATCGAATATATATAGTTTGATTTAACAATGTTACGAATTGTAAGAGGATGACAGATAGCGACGTCCCAATGCGAGAAAAAATTAAAGAAAATTTCTTTTTTTTTTTATTTGGATGTATTGTACAATCAATTGTCATTGAGAATTATGAGTAAATTATTTTGGTATGGTACTATAACGTGAATAATAAGTGATTATCGTGTGTTTGATTCTAACTGAATTTAATGTTTAAATCTAGAGGGTAATGTCTTTTTAGCCTGCGGATCTGATCCGTCGTGTCAAGTAATTGAGTAGATACCCACGGTTAAAGAAGAAATATCCAAATTCAGTAACAGATATAATACAGGAGTTAATAACCACCAAAACCCGTTAGTTACCCAATTACTTGACTAAAAAGACAATAACCTTTAGATTTAAGCATTAGATTCAACTAGAATCAAACATACTATAAACTCTTATAATCCAAGTTACAGTACCACGTCAAAATAATTTACTTATAATTCTCGATGAGAATTGACTGTAAAAAGTCTACCAAATAAAAAAAAAAGTAATTTAGTAACTAATGGATTTTGGTGGTTGTTAACTCTTATGTTATATCTATTACTGAGTTTAGATATTTTTTCTTCAACTGTAGGTATCTTAAGGTCGCGATGTATTGTTTCGTTGGTAACATACCAAGGTGCATCTATTAAGGATCTTAGAGTTTTTGATTAGAATCGTTGAAGAATTTCTATATTGGAATTACTCGCTGTTCCCCGTAGTTGGATCCCGTAGGTCCAAACAGGTTTTAATATGGCTTTATAATTTTTTTTTTATTTGCAAGAATTTTACAATCAATTCTCATTAAGAATTATAAATAAATTATTCTGGCGTGGTGGCTTTATATAGCATTATTTTACTCTGCACGCTTAAGTTGGAACGTTTGCCAGTGAGCCAGTAGAATTTTTTTACTTTTAATTTAAGTTGTTTGGATTTATCTACGATGTGTCGTAAAGAAAAAAAAATTAGCCTGCAGTTCAGTCATGGTATCAACAGTGGAAAGTTTCTGCTTCCTTTTCCAACGTGATCCATAATGGGAAGCTATATTTTCTTTATCGCTGTAAACTATTGTAATACCTTGGACAGACTGCTTAAGAAATATCGGGTGAATTATACACAATGTTGCGAGAAAGCATAAGTGCTGTCAGGCCAAAAAGGTCTGGAAACTTCAACAGGCCGTGCGGCCCATTAATGTATCGTCGGTCCTTCAGTCGAATATTTACACGGAAAAAGGCATACGTGACCATGACCACACCACGGACGATTGCGGAACACCTACGTGGTAGAGAACGACAAAGGGATGCTTAACGGAGAGTCGAGTTGTGAGGAGTCGAGAGTTGAGTCGAGAGAGAATTTCTGAGTTATGAGTCGTAAACTATTAGTTATGAGTTGTGAATTATTCATTTAGTTGTCTCTATAGCACATTACTGTATTTAATTCACGATAAATAACCATCGTTTCCTGTTTAATCCATTGTAAATATAGATCCATCTATCACTAAACTTATCGTATAGGATAGAAATCATCGGAAACCCTAATTTCTAATATTTCTGAATAAATAAATCCTATATTAATTATTGTAATCTGAATCGCGTTATGTTACCAGAATACAATATAATATACGAAACATACTGATAGAATGTCGAATTGAGATATTTACACTAAAGGCTCCTTGCTCGATCGGGAAGGATCTCTTTAAACTTCAGCATAAAATCGATACTTGTAAATATATACGTGTACAGCCTAGTCCAAACTGACAGACAGTTGTTAGCAGCCAATCAGTGGAATAATGTTGTCCGCGGAAAATCTGCGGAGAAACGAACGTATGTACGATGTCTACATTGTCTACAGACAATCGCCTATCAGTCTGGATTAGGTTTAAGAGGACCTTGGAATGCTTCGGCAACTTTTTAAAACAGGCCTTTATTTGCGTTGCTTCCTTATCTCGCGAATGATTGTACGATTTGTAATCACAAAGCAATTCTCGATCGATCGGATTGGAAATTCGTGCAAATCTATCGTATGACGGTTACTCGGAAGAACGCGAGGTCTAGGAATTAGTTAATCAGAGAAACGCAAGGTTTAGGAAGCAATTATCCAAACGATATCGCGTTATCTTGCCTTTGTTTAACGATCAATTATTTTGAGCGTTTATGCTCACACGTATGTAGATAACGAGTTGAAAAGATTAAGCAGAAGAAAAACCATAAGAAAAAAACAATTGTTGCCGCGAATAAAGTTTAAAAGAGTATAATTTTTTGAGCCGATGACCTGACTTGATCGCGTGAGTCTTCTCGTGTGCGAAGAGAAGTCGATCGCGGTTCATGAATTTCCCAGCCATGTTGCATGTTAACGAATCAACGTGAGAGAAGTTGCGTTCTAAGAATAATTCACAACGAGTTAGAAATAGTATCGCCGTACAAACGTATTGATCGGCGACCCTATTCCGTACCAGCCAGAAAGTCCATCGACCTGAATTCTTTTCCGAACCGCGTTCTACCTGTGCTTCTGTACTCGTCAACCGCATTCGGAGTTCAACGAGTTCTTCCACCATGGTCGTTTCGGAACAGCGCGGTGCGACGCGGCGTGCCGTCGATCGTTCTACAAATAGCAAGGTCTCGAGCTTCGCCTCCCTAAATAGATCGCATTTAAAGCAAAGTCGTTTGTATGCAAAGCGACTCGGTTAAATACTGTTGAATCGAGATTATTCACGCGTCGAACCTACCTTTTCATCGCAATCGCATCAATAGGATTTCATCAGCAGCATGACTGTTCGACTGTTCGCGGACAGACGCGATTGGGAAGAAGCGCGTCAACGAGAGTCGTAAATTCCCGTTAAGATTTGATAATCGATACCACGAAATGATCGATCCCCTATTTCGGTTAGGATAATAGAGGTGGTTGAATTGATGCTAACACCTAGTTAATAAATTAAAACATGCACTTTATTTCTAACAACTTCGAATACGACAAGTCTGCGAGTGTATCGCGTGTACAAAGATTTGATCGCAAGTTAAAATGTTGACGGGTCAAAAAACGTAAAGCAACTCAAACTTCTGTGAGAACGATGCAGCGGAGGAAAACTGGCGATGGACGTGTCTAAGGACACGAGATATGCGGATTCGTTGATGACAATGTTTCGTTAGGAAAGTGAGGGCGACGGACATAGCTGCTACCTGATTAAGTTACGAGGTTGGTGGGAGAGGAAGGATGTTAGCTGCCCCTGAGAGAAAGTTGCTAGCGAGAGGCATCTACGTGAGAAAAACCAGATTTCCCGTACCTTCCCGTTCTAAAGGACCTGAACTAGAAAAATGTTGAGATTTGATCATTGAGTGTGTGCGGTAAAGATGTTCCAACATTTGGCGGTCATCTTGCGTAGGGGTTAGGGTCCGTTTTGTCAGCAGGTCACGGGACGTAATAATGACTCTTCGGCCAAGGACAAGGTGCTAGCAATCGTCCCATGTACCTGTCCATCTTGAAGCGCATTATACGCGTAAGGCTGCGAGTCGAGAAATCGTTATTTAACCTATGCGAATGATAGGAATCGCTTTGATCGGGAATGAAGAAACAGAGAGGGGAGAATGGAATGAAATGTAGTCGGTCGGTAGACGTTGGATGCGTGCTTTCTAAGCTGTCCGGCTGAATGAGCCCACAACATATACATACTTACTTACACTTTGCCAATGGGAATGAGACGAGATAATGCATGGTGGGTGTCATCCGGTGACTACCTACACGCTGCTTAACTTCCTTCCTGCATCTCTGTACTCGACGTTCTTGTCCAAATCCTCTAGTTATTCATAGATAGAATTGCATTTTCTAAATATGAAAGAAACCGAAACGAAGTTGATCGTGTCATGCGGCAAATTGCAGCCATAAGTGGAACAAAAGCATCGAACTACTATACACGTGATATTGTTTTTCACGTGTTTCGCGCGTAGTTACGCCAAGTATTTTTCTGTTGCGCTGGTACAATTTTCGCGCTAATAAACCAAACAGTGACACACCACCGTACGCGGCGGCTCGTCACGCTGTGGAAATTTCCATTCGTGAAAACCAATGGCGTAGTCAACCGCTTATTCCGTACTGAAACTTCTTCCACTTGCATTCAACTCCCGTACTCATATTTCGACATATCCAAAATGTTTGGCGTCCAGCCTGCATATAAATGCCAATCGTAGGTATCTTCGATTCACTCGTAGGGTGAATTCGAATCATTCTTTATGTCACCATTATCTGTTATTTCAATGATTTTATCGAGAATGATAGCCATAAATCACGCGTTGATAAATTAATACTTTTTTCATAGCATGGTAATCTATTTTTTCGTTTCTATATTAGTATGTGGAAGATAACGGGAATATCCATGTATTGCAACATCGCGATCCAATGATTCCAACAACTTTGACATATTGAATATGTAAAAATTATCGACTACGGTCGTTTTGATAATAATTATTTTTAGCTCTACCAGCTACATATTTTTTAACGTCGTTCTTTACTCTTGACCTCGTTAAATTTATTTAGAAATATCAGTTTATCGAAACACGAGTTTCATTTCATACCTACTAGAATTAAGTTGCCTTTAAATTTGAGCATAAAGCATATAAAAGATCAATCCGAATATTACAGCGAACTATGGTGAACGCCAGATGGTTTCAACGATTGGCTGTGAATTTCAGTTGCGCAATGTCGATCGTGCGTTATCTCATTTTAAATTTCTGATAAAAACGGGTTAAACGGTATAACAATTTTGACAATGCAAATCTCGTCGAAGTTTTCTACGTACGATTCATTGTTATTCATGTATTACGTCAAAGTAACGATTGCAGGCGACTACGACGACGTTAGCTACCGCAGAATAAACTAAAAATACGACTATTTCCTCTAGGCTTTTCAGGAATAATATCAGGAAAAGAACGAGTTTGCCGCAATTATCACACGAAACTCGTGGAAGATCTGCAGGCAAAGTATTCTTACAAGCGGCTTGTGTACGATTGAGTTACATTCACACAGTGTTATTTTAACGCAAAATATCATTTTAGTTAGATTTTACTTTGAGAACTCCAAGTATATCTATCTAACGATATGACTGCTGCCTTTTTGTGCATTCAAATTAAACGTTCGAACGAACGAAGTATATACGTAGTTAATGCCATCATTAACGATATTAATAACCGCATAAACGAAAAAACTTAGTGTAGAGGTCGATTGCAATCGAAAAATCAACATACTCACGCGACGTTTATGTAAATGTGTTACAGATACGGCAAAGGTGATTTTATTTAAGGTATAACGAACTCCAAGAACGTTCTTTTGGTACTATTTCAGTCAAGACGATATATCGATTAGTTTACCAACACAATGCATTTAAATACCAACCGGTAATACGAATTTATACTTATATCGTATGCGATAATTTCTTGAGAACGAACGATTTATTTCACAATATACATACCTCAGCCTATAGGTGTCATCTGCAACAGGCGGTTACGTCGACAATTCCGTGTTCCAAATTTTCCTCGACTATACGTTTAGCTTGCCTTATTTTCGATGCTGAAAATCGTTCAACGACGAAACTTTGATTGCACATTAGATTTTGACAAGTTTGTCAAATCAATGTTAAAACTTAATATCGTTCTTATATCTGCCATATTTTTCAGATTGAATGCCCGATGTCTGATACAATCGGTCTGTCGTTCGTCGATCTTATCGATGCAATCGTTTCTATTCTTATCGATAATATTGGCAAATCATAGTTGAAAAATTCTATATAATCATGAGTCACAACGATTGCTCATTCGTAACTCGAATATCAAATGCTATTTTGCACGTGTCATCGTCGTATTAAGCAACTAATTGTCGTCATATTGAAATTGTTGCGTATGACTCAGTATGAAAAAATTACGCGAGCATCCCAAGAAGCTGTTGGGAATTTTCGCTGTCACAGGTTTGTCTTTGAAAAAAAAAAAATACTTTAGGAAATTAAGAAATACTCTATTAATTCTTTGAAACTCATTTATTGAACATGACATAAAAATCACGATATATGATAATGATGAACCGAGTCTATTGTAAGCTTTCAAACTTTAGATATATTATTCATCTTGAATGTTCGCCTGTAATATCTTACTCGAATGTCTTAACAAACGCTAACGGACTCGTTATTTTATACATGTATAATTATATTCATGGAATGTGCACCCGTCATTTCGCTTTCTTTTCCATTTTGTACGTCCATGTGCGTACATACGTCCAGAAAAGAAAAATAGGAAAAGAAGAAAAAGAAAAAGATCGATAACAGGTTTTGACAAAAAATTTCAAATGTTCGCTTAGTATCGTATATTTTGTCATTTCTTCTTTTTTCAATCTTTAAATTTTGAGAAATGAAGAAGCTCGATGATGTACCCGACATTTCATTCTCGATGAAGTTACGTTGAAGAACGAGCGTTACGGGCTTTTCAATAACAAAAGCTGCTATTTTATAAAAAGAAAAAGAAAATAAATACACAACATAAGATCGAAAAATAGCGAGAGAATGATAGAGGTTTGTGGTGGCAGAAAACGAACAGGTTGCCGCGGAAAAAGCAACAGCCGCTCGTGAAGTCTATCATGTATGCATATAGATGCTATATTTTTATGCGATCCTGGGGATTTTGGCAGTGACATTCAATCGTCATGGTTGAGGAGAAAGTCATTGAGGGATCAACGATGCTATGTATACCGACGAATAATGTCGTTTTGAATCGCGAAAGCGACAATTCTACTTCTACACTGCAAAAATATTAGACAAAATAACGGCGAGCATATTCTACTTATAATACAAAAGCGTTATTCAGGCCGTTTTATTATACGTAAAGCATACGTAAGTAAATACGTAAAAGGTACGTAATAGGCACGTAAAGTACCTATACGTTTCAACATAAAGCTCACCACGCATATCTCTAAACGCGATAGAAATTATTTCTTGATATTTACGTTCGATTCTATCGCTCAATCAAAGCCGAAACTATCAATTTGTACTTTCGTATGAAACTGTTGGTGACCGTTTCCCCATGACTCGTATTCCCATCTCCTCAGCCACGCGCTAAAAATCAGCTCAAAATGTCCCGAGTGAGGTATAACGAATAACCATAACGTAGTTGCAATAGTTATACAAAAAATAGTCAAATTGTCGAATAATGTATATGTATATATGCACACAACAGGCGCGCGGCGAACGCGTGTGCGTGTGTCGATGTATACGTATGTACATATTCAAATATATATAAATATATTTGTATATATTCATATAGCTTTATAGTTGCGCGAACATTGTGACCGTAGAATGAAAGTGGATCGAGCTGAAACAGATCAACTATAAGATACGTACAGCTAAGTGTTTTATAAATCGAATTGAAAAGTAACAAATGTTATGTAAATATTTCGAATCAACGCGAAAAATATTGTATACAAAAAAATAGGAGGTCAAAGCTTCCAATCCACGTTTACTCCGCGGTCCGAGGCCGCCGTAATAAATAGATCGTATTATCTCGTCAATCTCTAAATTCTAATAACACCATTGTTCCTAATCAGTACAAATCAATCAACGAAATGATGGGACGAAATTTCGCCAAGGTTCGCGCAACATTCTCGATCCTTCGCGCGTCCCAACACTTCGTCAAGCACCACGTTTTAACATCAGATCAGTAATTCTATTGTTTCTCTGTTCTCTAAAGCAGTCTTACATATAACGGCAATTTTTCTGAATTAGTCCTTTCGTTCTTATCGGATCTGGTCTTTTCCTTCGTTCGTTCTTTCTTTCCTCGTTCACCCCGTATTTTCACTGAAAAGAAAAAGGAACAAAAAAAAAAAGAAAAAAAGAAAAAAGGGAAGGAAACAAAGAGAAGAAATACTCTCGTCGGACAATCGTCTTGAAAATTAGGCGACGTGCTTCTCACGTCAAATTTGATAATCCTTTAGAATTTAACGTTGAACGATATCTATGTAGAAAATAAATTATTCCGAAAATATGTTCGATCGAAAATTATGGAAAAATCGTTTGACCCTTTGTTCTCGTTCGGATCAACATTGTTATTGAACGAAGAAAGAACTCGTCGCTGTTGCTATCAAAGGACGCGCATTGATTGACGGAGAATCGAAGCGTTCGTACGAATTTTCGTAGTAACAATAACATTTCCCCAACTTCTACCTTCATTTTTTTATTTTTTCGTTTTTCTTTTATATGATTGTTGCAAAATAATTCTACCTTATAGCTTACGGTATCACAGAGTTACACGCGGTATCATATAATTGCTCCCACTTCGTAATTTCGCAAAACGATAAGGAAAGCGCGTGATCATCTTATTCGAAAGATTGAAAATTGCGGTAATATATAGATGGACGCAGACGATGTCACCGTATTACACATATAAAAAACAAACTTCTGTTTATCTTACACGTAATTAAATACTGTTCAATTATTATGAAACGGAACGATACGTTGCTGTAACTTCGATCGAATTATATCGTCGTTAAAGTTCTGTCTGAACTTTAATTTTTTTAGGAAACAGCAGGACGTTTCAATCATACCGTTCTTTGGTTTTCAATACCTTCCATCGTGTATGAGACGATCGAATAAAAGCAAAGGTAAAGAGGAGAAGGATAGGAAAAAACGCGAATTTAGTATTTGTAGAATTGCACATAAATGTATCTCTACGATTTCATTCGATGTCTTGGAAAGACGTCGTTCTGCGTCCAATTTTCAAGGACTCTTTCGTTCCTATATTCCAGGATTATTCGTCAAACAGATTGCTCAACATATAACAAGTAACAGGCTTGACCATTTACCTCGACGCAACTGATATATCATTATACTATAAAGAAATTTAACAAACGCTTCGTAACGACTAATCAAAACAGCAAAATCCAGTACCTCGGGCGCGGGACAAAGGAAAACCGCTATGATACACTTGGATACATACTGCGAGGATTCTTTAAAAAAATGTATCCTTTTTGCGATATAAACTAGCAAATAAGTCTCGTATGTATTGCAAATACGTTTACCTCGAAACGATACCGCGGGGAGTTCGATCTCAAAAAATCAGAAACGGATCAATCGGGAAGAAAGTTTGAAACAAGCAATTTTCATGTGGGACCAACGTTTTATAAATAAAAATATATATATATATATTCGTGCATCGTTTCAAAGACAAAGTATTTGCTCGCGTGTTTGTTAAATTTTATGCGAGACGAAGTTTAACGAAAGCGTCAAATAAATATTTACGCATATAAGTACAGTTAATGTCGCTCGAACGATAGTGTGTGTATATATATATATATACACATACACGCACATATACGATTAAAATAAGTAAGTCTTTTCTTAGGCTCCGTTCTCTCACTAGCTCACCTATATTGTACGTGTATATAATGCGCATTCGTATACCCTTTCGCAGTTTTCGCATATACGCACGCACATTCCCTTTGGAGGCAGCAAGTAATCTTAACGATGAAAACAAGCGTTTCCGGTTGTCGTATGCGAGAACCTCTACGGGAACTCCTTTGACTCGGACGCGACTTACGCCACGTCATAGTCACCCCATTTTTCTGCTTGCCCTAATATTTTAAAAACATATTTACCACAGTTACCATTTGATTGGCTAGACGTTACACGAATGATACAAGGAAAGTAAGAATCTTGTAAGTAAATTCCAAAGAAGTAGGAAGAAGCTCGAACGAAATACAACTTTGTTTTAGCTATATCTTTAATAGAAAGAGAGGAAGACAAAAAGAGAAAGAAAGAAAATAGAGGAAGGAGAAAGAGAGAGAAAAGGAACAGAGCGTGAACAATTTTGATCAATTTAGTAAGAAGCGAAGGTCGTGTAACGCTTGAGCTGTTTCTGAGATTTTATACGCGCAATAATATATGTACAATGAAGGAACTAGCTTTTAGGTCTGGACATTAAGATCCTATACCGACCCCGACTGGCCACGAACTATGCAATTATACGCGTACGAAACGAACGCGAAATGAATGCGAAATAAACGCAGTCCAACGTACGCGCCAACGTAGATAACGTAGATAACGACGAATTCCATTGTGATTATGTACCTCTTTCACTGGATCCTTCTTGTTGCTCGTTCCCGGTGCTTGTGGTCCTTCGCTCCTTCTTATCAGATGCCACTGTTGCAAGAATCGATCATCATCGTCGTCACTGGCAATCGAATCGCGGGAAACTTTTTCTTCTTACGGCTCGTCCGATTCTATTCCCGTTGCTGTCGTTGTCACTTTTGTTGTTATCGTGCTGTTTTACCACGCCGAAGGCGGCGGATCCGGACAGGATCGTACCACCCCCTCGTGGATCGTTGCGGACGTGGTAACGGGTGCAGAGGTACGTCGGATCTCGATCGGTTTCGAGCCGGAAATCGGTGGCCGGCCCAAAACCGCCTGACTGTTTCACGACAAGTTTCGCTGATCTTCAGCGGTATCGTCAGCCTTTTTCAACGACCTTTTCAACTTGTCCACCAGCCGATTGTGGAACTTGTTCAGAGAGTTAGAACTGCCGGTTTTCGGCGGAGACGAACCGGTACTCTTGCTCGGGCTTTGCAACGAGCTTTGAGACGCCCTCGATGACGTTCTCGAGAAATGCCGAGAAGTAAGGGGCACGGAACGGTGAGCCGGCGATGTCAGAAAGTCTGACCCTGGCGAGGTAGACAACGATGGGCCCTCGGATTTTGAACATTCCGAAACCTGCGAACAAAACGAATCGTTTCGTAATTCTTTACTTGGTTCTCACGGAAATCGTTAAAAATGTATCGATCGGATGATATTGATTCGAAACGCGCGCCAACTTCATTGCATACCTACTACTTTCACTTTCTATCTGGTCCTATCTTCTGCGGTCGACTCGGTTCACAAGATTCTTATATTCTACACTATACTTTGCAATTTCACGCTACGCGTATACGCTTTCGAATTTTCCGAAGCAAAAACAACGGAGAAATTTACCCAGTAATCTTCTCGAAAGCGCATGTTTCCTGATGGAAAGTCCTCGTTGATAATCACGCGTTTGAAAAGTTCGAGGATGAAAACTAGACCGAGAAACTCGAAGAGCAGGCACGAGGAGTCGACGATATCGGTAAGCACAAGTAGATACTTAGGCAGGTAAATAGAATCGTAGAGGCAACGTGTACCGATTGTCAGCCATACTGGATATAACACGGCAAACGATCGACGTATTGTTTCTTCGCGGAGCGAATTTAGCGTTGCATTGCGTTGCAGACAAGGCCGAATGCCCTCGATGCAACGTTACGATGGAACAGTGGTTCGCAATCAAACACGCCGCATCGAGTAATCGATGTTGCACGTGCGCACGTGCGCCACAACCTCGGACACGACGAATTTCTCGCCGTAGATTCACGTACTTCGGTTACGCGCGATTACGTAATTTCTTATCACTGGCTCGATTCTTGGCTTCGCGCGTGGCTCTACGACCGATACGAATTAGCATCCGATCAAACGATCCTTGCTATACCGCAAAGACACCGACGCATGGCCAGCTGAGTTTCGTTGATTCGAATATTTCGAAAGTTTTACGAAACTCACTACAACGTCGTGTAAATCGAAAGTTAACACGGGTCGTTGAAACTCGGCTAAATGCTCGATCAAGTCCAACATACATACACACGTAATTATCGGTTAACGCGTTCACAGCCCCATGCGATTTATAGCAAGGTCTCGCGCTTACATTTTTCGAACTTTGCCCGACCATAACGAGTACGAAGATATCGCCGCGATTCAAAACGACACGTATCGGCGAAACACGAATGCGTTTTTAAACGAAAAGATTTGGCTCGAAGGAACGTTAATCGATGGTGCAAAATTTAGAAGGATGTAAAGCGATAAAGATAAGATCGGCGATGAAACGCGAGAAGAATTTCGCCTTTGACGCCGGAAGTATAGCTAAATAGCCTTATCGATGATAGATCGAGTTGCGATTTCGCGATGCGATCAAAGCGATACTATCGAAAAGATTATCGCACGCGATGCGTTACGAAATTAGGAACAAACGTTGCGCAACCATGTATCACGCCGTAGCAAAGATATGCCTACGAATGTCGCGTCGCGAACGTGCGGAAAAAACTATTTTCTCACGAAAAAGCGCACAAGCAAGCGTGTTTTCCGTTCTGTTTTCTTCGTCAGCATTACCAGAATGCCGACAATGCGACTACCTCGCGCACGAAGTGTAAGTAAGTATGTGCCACAATAAACGCCGGAATGTTTCGTATCCGTCGTCGAGTCACTTTCGTCGCGCGTAATCGACCATTCGCTGCCTGACCGTGAAATTATTTCCGACCGCCGCTCTACGTATTTACGTATCTATATGGCACGCTTGAGAAATATTCGTGATCGAAATTCGTGCGATCTAAGAAATGCATTTCGGATACGGCACGCGTTAACAACGTGCTTGAGTTAACAACGATATTCTCGAGCTTTGAATATCGTTTCCACGCGATATCGCTATCTGACGGAAATTTTTTTTCGCAAACCAAAAAGCGCGACGAATGCTCGAAACTTAACCTAACGATATGGAAAATCGAACACACATCGTGCGAACAAAATTTCGCGCCAACTTCCAGTTACCGGAACGCGCAACTCGGTCCGTTTGTTTCGATTCTGTAGGTTCGGTTTCAGGCGGATTCGTAACAGATAAACCACTCACCTTTCTACTGCGGCAGGCCTGAGGATTGGAACACTCGGAAGATCGACGACTGCGGTTGGTCTTGTAAATGTCCCACTCGTTTTTCATAACGGGCATCATAAACGCCATCTCGATAGCCGGCACTCGTGACCGAGCACACACTCTCTTTCTCTTTATTCCGCGGCAAGTTGCCTTCCTTTTCTTTCACTTAGCACTATACCTAGCCGTCGTCTTTCTCGCTTCGTCTTTCTGGAAAGTTCAAACCAGAGACGGTTCCTGGCGTCGCTAAACGTCGATAGTTTTTCCAAGAGACTCAGTTGAACCACTGTGTGCTCTCCCTTCACCAGATTGACAAGACAGTTTCTCTTTGTAGCGGGAATTGACGAGTCAGTTTTCGGAACGCGTGTGCAAATTTGTTCGTTCTTTTCACGAAACGTTTGTCGCGATGCGAATCAGATTTTTGGTTTAGGTTTTTCGTCTGGAAATCGAGTCGATCCAAAATTCGCGCAGTGTTCGTTTCGATCAGATTCTCTGACTCCAATAGAGCGAATAGACGCCGTCGTCGACGA
Organism: Bombus pyrosoma; assembly: GCF_014825855.1. Classification (NCBI taxonomy): domain Eukaryota; kingdom Metazoa; phylum Arthropoda; class Insecta; order Hymenoptera; family Apidae; genus Bombus; species Bombus pyrosoma. The sequence goes on along the minus strand of NC_057778.1, from coordinate 13,945,328 downwards.
CAACAATGACTCGTCACTGAGGTTGTTGTGGTTGCTGGTACCGCTGCCAACTGAACCTCCCAATCGCTGTTGCTACTGTTTCGACTGGAAAACTGCATACACGTCGTACGCTTTCACGGATAGCTGGTCGTTTTTTACGGTAGTTCGGCGTGCTGCCTTTTCAACAACGTTCTCGATCACGCGCGTCCGGTCGATGCGGTAGTCTGCTACGGAATGAGCACGCTGCTGCTCGTGTGGGTAGGTGTAAAAGGTTGCCATGGTGGGGATCAGCGGCCGACCCTATTGGTCCATTCTGAGGCGGGACTCCTACGTCACGGGTTACCATTGATTTTCCAATGTTGATACACACGGCAGCATGACGTCCCGGATTGATTTTCTGGCAGGGGTTCCTGCTGGATCGCACGTATACGTTGCCCCGATCCCGGTATATATCTACGTCAACGCGTAGGAATGTCTCCTTCCCTCCGAGAAGGATTCGCTTCGACCTAACGAGCGCCCAGCTTCCTCTCTGGCCTGTCCTCGACCCTTCCGCTTCTTCCTGCAAAAATCTGTTTTCTTCCGCTCTCTCAAGGTCGCTTTACGGCAAATCGCATCGCGTTCAAACGCAGATACCAAATACGTAAGTACACGTGCGATGCACGTTCATCCATTACGATCCGCTTCTCTTTCGCGATATAATTAGGAATTGCCAGCTTCTATTTTTGAGCTATTGTATCCTTCGAAACTTTTCATTGGATACGGAATACTACTGGCCGTTAGCGTTGGCGCTGACGCTGGCGCTCGGAAACCTTGAGACGTAATTTCATCCTAGTAGCGAAATGACGTACAACAAACCGCTAATAATCGTTTAACGCTAATAATTGGCTGACACATAGTGATGCAATATTAAAATAAATTGCGCGGTACGCGATAGGTATATATTAGAAAACCAATTGTACCCAATTTGCGATCATTTTTTTACCGATCGATCGATGCGCGATGATACATGACAAATGTACCACCCGATCAAACCAGAAAAATGTATTTTATGCTGGTAAATTGCACGTAAAATTGACAGAAATACGTTTTATATCTTGATCAACGGTTGATATCGAGTGCACGTATCTACGGTCGGTATCGTATCATCAGTCGGTCACTAGACGTAACAGTAAAAATAATGGTAACTTATCGCAAGAGTATTATATATGTGATACAATACAATACAAGCTTTTCCAATGTATAGCATTATTTCCGTGATTGCGAACTTTTATTGAACTAAAAAACAATAGAATAAAGAAAATATAAACTGTAATAATAGAAATATGGTAGATCTAGATATCGCATATACAGTCAACGATTTGCAAACGCGATCTCGTTTGTCAGCAATTTGATCTAACGTGGTAGGTAACGACCTGAATTTCTACATTTTTGAAACTACGACGACTCCAACGGTTATAAACAATACAGAGACGTAAAATGATCATGCATTGCCATTTTTGTAAAAAGTAAATTTATTTCGTTCGCAAAGGTACAGGGATCTTGGTTTAAATAAACGCAATTCGTTTGTTTCGTGCTGTCGTTGAGTGACCGAAAGAAAGTATAGGTACGCGATATATTCGATAACTATGTTGCTTCCGTTTGCCTCTGTAAAAGACAACAGGACTGTCTTTGCTCTAACATTTCGTAAATTCTTCTTCTTTCCTTAACTATAAGTAGATAGTACGTAGCTTCGTGTTCGTGCATCGGACAATAAAGGAACTGTAAGACCTGGCTTATTGTTAGTTTCAACATAATCGTCGATACTATTACAACGATACTACGGTAAAAAACACTGTTTTTTTTTATTATTCCTTGGAAATTCATTCAAGTAACATCATCGAGAAAACTTTCGCGAATAGATACTTTGAGGACTTGTGTAATCTTGTACTTGCAGTGTTAGTATCGCCGCGATCAGACCTTCGGAAGCTCTCAGACAAGTTGCATCGTTTTCCCACTCGGTACTCGGAAAGTAAGCAAATTCTATATTATCATATTACGATAAAATAGTTATGTTTTTTTCCTTTCCTTCGTATGCGTATTATAAAAGAAGCGTTTACCGACAGATACGTTTCGCACGGCGTAGTATTATAATCGCTTTAGTCGCCAAACTGTTACGAATTTGTTTTCTTCAACTCTATACTTCTTCGACGTGGCTAAATGGTATTTTATTATATCGCACGATCGCAATATCGTTACTCCGTAAAATCGCTACATTCTTTTCTTTCAATGAAAATACATCTTCGAATATTATCTTATCATTTAACGACAGTGATATCAACATACCATCCTCTGTCATTTCCCGTGGATCTTTCATAAAACATAAAAACTAGGGGGCGTATCTTTGGCACGGTTAAGAGGTATTTGCAATTGTTTTCCGAAACACCTTTCCGTTCGCATAGTTCGGTGATCTATAAGCTAATACGCAAGAAGCACCAAATTACAAAAACTTGAGACGGATTCGTTTAGGGCCACCTGGCTCCTCCTCTATACGCGTAACATTCCAGTCTCTCTCTGTGCAAATATATTTATCTCGTCTACGTTTAGTGTACAGTTACGACTTACACGCTAGCAAATACTATATTAATATCTCTTTTTTGGCACAGACTTGACAATCACACCGATCACAAACATCAAAAGTACTGTAACTTTGAATAAATAACTTTGCGTTTCTTAGATACCGTTGAATATTTAACAGGATAATTTTCGAATATCCAATCGTTTAATGCCAAGTCGGATGATTCCAAGTCACTGTTAGTTTAAGTACTTGAGCTATTTATATACACGATGCGCATAAAAATAATATATTTCCGTATTGAACACTCTTTAAAATGGCATTATTTCCTTAATAATTTACTGTGAGAAACGAATTTCATATTTAATTCTCGAATCATACCGATGGATAACCGTTCTGTTTCTCAGTTTCCTTCTTTCTGTTAAATGCCCCGTGTACCTTTAACCCTTCGCACTCGGAATTTTATTTCAATTTCGTTGGCAACAGTTGGCAACGCTTCTAGGCGTTTTATTTGAAATTTACTTTAACTAAAAAATAAGACAATTCAAATGAACGAAGGAAGAAACAAATTCACTTAGATATCACTTCTATTCACGCTATTGCTGTATTTTGTAATTTTTAAGTGTATGATATATCTTGAAGCAATTTCCAGCATGCAAACCTGGTTTTCTTTCTCACGTTTGATAAAAAAATGTGGACATGAAAGAATGTCGAGTGGGACTCGACGAAGGAGCTGCTGATAAAAGCTGATATCGAGTCACACTCGACATAGGAGTGCAAAGGGTTAATTAATAATTTTACGAAAAAATTCTTTTTCTTTTCCTCGGGAATATTGCAATCTCAATGAGGCGTAAAACAATTACAAGTAGCATTGCACAGCAGAACTTACAAAATAACTCTAATACACTACGCTTTATGCATAACGTTACGAGTCACACGTTAGCAGGACTGTTAACGAGAAAATATTGCATTTAGGTAACTTGTACATGTTGCACCTTAGAAAAATACCTCAAACAATTCGAATAAAAATATTACAACGATATGTCTCCTTTAAACTAACAAATAGTCGAACAAACGAATGAACGATTTCATAAACAAAACAGATAAATAAACGATATATCGGGTTGGCAACTAAGTTGGCACTTAGTCAACCCAATACAAATAAATAAATAAATAAATAATCGAATAATTAGACTATCGCGTGAAATGTAAAAAAACAAGCAGGCGTATAAATATAGGGAGAGTACTATTTCAATTCCGCAATTCAAACGTGCAATTCGAATAGAGGTGGATCCTCTGATGATCCCGCAGGTGATGTCGATGCTTGAATCGCTTCTTACACCAGGCGCATTGAAATCTTGGCCCAACGCCGCATTCCAGCCGTAAGTGCCTGGTTAAGTTGCACTTGTGGGAATAAGTACGACCGCATTTCGGACACAAAAACGGTGGCCCATCTTCCAAATCCTTCAGCATCTTCCAAACTGCAACATTTTGTTAAGCACACGATGAAACGTTTGTCACGCATTTGGTACAACGATTGGCAAGACGTGGCGGAAGTAGAGAAACAAGCGTTTTACGGCAAAATAATATTAATGTCGGGAAAGAATACAACGAATTCGAGGGCCTTACATCGAGCCATGCTGTGGCAAAATAAACGTGTTCCTTTTCTCTCGATCGCAACGAAATTTAGATAATCGTGTGAAGATGATTGCACACTCGCGCACAATTACCTGAACGTTCGTTATAAACAATATTCTCGATCAATCGCAAAGAACAGTTCTCGCATGCAACTATCAACATTTCTATGGAAGAGCAATTTCATCGTGGAATACATCCGTTTGTCTAACTATTATACACGGTATCTCAACGGTGTTAACATTTATTAAATGAAGATTTAGAACGATGAGATCTTCACGGTCTGCTATTCATTTTCATGATACGAACATTAATGACGCAATAAGACACATGTAACAAGAGATCGATAATAAATCGATCAGAGATATGATAACTTTTCGTAAATACAAAATATTTATTTTCTTTATCGTACAATTGTGAGTATTCATCGATGCCCATAGTTATCTATGTATGTAAGTACATGCGTGTATACTCGAACAAACTTCTCCCTTGTTTCCTTTAATATATCTTATATATATATAGAATAAGGGTTCGTTGATTTCATTTCGACTCATCTTACCTATATTTCATCTTTGTTTCGTTTACTCTTTACTTTATTGTCCTGTACTTACTACGTTTACCACGTAGAGCACATATTATAATTCGGTGGAATTCAACAGAAAAATGGCAACAAGTCAGTCTACTCTTGTCAGTCGAATATTAATACAATGGCGAGTAACCTTCGAGATCACCGTTGAATCCAAACTATAGATATTTAACGTTTCTGCAAACTTAATTATCAATGGAAATGTACTTAAGGTTTCTGATGAGTTCTCATATGCAGAAGCAAGTTGTGCTTGTGTTTCGACTTCTTGTGACATATGGGACACTCGAATTGCGGCTCGACACCACACTCGAATCTAATGTGCCTGTTCAAGGAGTGAGGCCTCGTGTAAGCGTTTCCACAACGCGAGCAAGAGTAGCTGGAAGTATCGCGAACATTCGCGTGATTTCCTGCCAACGATGGCTCGTCTAATCCATTCTCCGACATCTTCCCCGACGCAACAACGTCGTTTAGGCAATTTCCAGAACGCTGTATCTTGCTCGAATACTCGTTACTGTCGGAACCTGGCTTCTCCGTCACTTGACTTTCCGCCATCAGACGAAGATACAAGCTCTGGTATCGATAATACCATTCGATCGCTGCACTTGGTGAGTACTTGCGTTCTAGAAAATAGATAACAGAATCAATATCGTTCTGCGTTGTCTGCTATTCGTTTCGTCGACGATTCTCTTACATCGATAGTCGTTCAAAAGAGATGAAACGTAAATTACGCGAAAGTGGATTTACACGCGAAGCACGAATCGTGTTACATTTAACCGATCACCTGCGAAAACGATTACCTGCGGCTTTAAATCACCAGCTCTATATCCTTTCGTTTCCAGTTATCAAGTCTGCGATCAATTTTTCGAAACTCCTGAACGTAAGACGCGTTCCGAGTGCTATTTAGACATGAAGATTCAACGAGATATCGAGATCGTTTACGCCCTTGTATTTCTGTTTGATGTCCAAATATCGTCGAACGCGGCTTATCTTCAAGATTCTGTTACGTTTCCTGACGTTTTGGATGGCGCGTGTTATTAAGCAAATGTAAAACCCGCCTCATAAAATTAGTTACGAATATGAAGTTGATCTTTCTGGCAATTGACACAGACACATATACGAGGTTTAGGTTCACCGCAAACAAGGCTTCGTGTTATGATTAAGTAGCACGTTAAGTTTTCATACAAGCAGCCACACTTTACTTGCAACATTTATAAAACTGCACCGAGATTTTTCACCTTTCTATTTTCTTCTTTCTAATTCAGTTTATTTCACAAAACGGAGAGCATCGTCGCCGATTCGGATACAATGTTGAACAAGCGATTCGACGACAACAGGCCGATAGGAAAGAGAGGAACAGCAACTTGCAATTTATTGGCATTGTTATACTTGAAATCGATTAAGATGGTATCGATGTCATTAAAGAATATAATGACAATTGTAATTCTCCATATTTATTCATTCTTATCACGGCTTCCTAGTATTTATACGCTCAGGTATAAGAATTTATCGTTACGTACTTACACGCTATTAAGTACAAACCGATTATGACTTAGCTCAGCTTTAGTCGGCAAGATCTGATCGATCTATGTCTGTGAAAGAAACCGGCGATAAGAAAAATAATATCTTTAAAGCGGTACAACAAACGTATTCTAAAGCAGTCTTGTTGCGATTAACATATTTTCATCGGCTTCAGATACTACGACAGATGCTGTCGATATAAAAAGACAATTTGATAATCATATCGAGTATTTTCGCAATAGTATATTCTCGAGGAACATTTTTGTTTTGCCGGTTAAAATATCGATATAAAAATATTCTAAAAATCATTCGTGAAACAAAGATCACTAAAGTTTATGCAGTTTAATGGGACTTGGGTATCTTGTGTCGGCCCTGATAATGTTCGTTTAACTTGTACTGGTGATAGAACTTTTTCGGACACAATTTGCAAGAAAACTTTTTCTCTTTGTTACCACACTCAACCCTCTGATGCCTTAATAAACTGTCTCTCCACTTGTACCTCTTGCCACAACCGAAACAAATATTCATCAAGTTGCCATCATTGCGCAAATATTTCATTTCATCTTTTTGCGGTAAATTCATGCTGGCCGCGTAATGTTGAAATCCCGATGGCAAACCGTATGGCAGTTGCAACGAGAAGTAGCCATCTGAAATTCAAGAAACAAATAAACCGTTTAGACAGTATTGCCGAATTGTTACACGACAGTGAATAATAGCGAAAGAATCTTAGAAGCGTAATTCGAGCACTTTTTCAACCTGTTAAAAGTTCTTACGATCAACCATATCGATAATACTAGACGCTACGGAAATGTCAAACGATATCGATCGATACGCGTGGTGCAAGTGCGATAGCTGAACGACGCGATTCTATAGTTTTTCGTCGATCTTACAATCGGTTCGCTAAAATGCCGCTTAAAAAATTCTATACTAAACGAAGCGTTGAACAGGAGCAATAACATAAGATAAAACATTGAAACAACTTTATTAAACGAAAATAAAATGCGACAGATCGTACGTAGGTACAATAATCATCGATCGATCATTCGAAGGAGAAACATTCAAATAGAAAACAGGTAGAAAGAACGGAAAGAATTCCAAAAACCGATTTCTTCGTTGTGGTTTGCGATTACGAAATTCAATTCGCGGCTACAATATTACACAGACTGGTGATTTTCTTAAGTCGCTACTCTCTATTTGTGTTCTCATACAGACACCGATATACTTCCATTGCGAGACTTGAAAAGCGGCAAGTGTACGAACGAGTCTAGTCCCTCCGTTACGTAAACCTACGTGTCAAGCCATTTATATTTTCGCGTTTACAAATACCAGTTGGCGTCAACTTCAGGATTTAGTAATTAACGTTTATTCGATAAGCTTCATCCGACGTAGCTTTGCGACGAATTTTTCTAAATAGTTGAGAAGAACATTAGCATCATATGCGTGTAATTTGTCGACAGTCGTTATAGTACGACTATATAGCAGACACGTTAAATTACGCGCGCACATATAGTTGTGTGTGTAACCATGTGTCAATCGGATAACTTTATCAAGTTCCATGTAACGTGGCAGACATGAAATGAAAACATTATTGACAATATAAAAATGTTTATAAACACGCGCGATATATTTGGCTGCTGGTCAAATCGCTCGATGGAAAAGATTCGAATGCAAAAAGAGAAACTTAGCACCTGGCGGATTTATAGGTCGTGGTAAGCATCGACGTGATTCCGTAGTTCGTATCGGTACTTGAACTTTTTGTCGCATAGATGACAGGAAAATTTCTTCTCCTTGTTCCCACAGTCGACTCTCTGATGTCTCCTCAAGCTATCCTGCCATTTGTATCTTTTTCCGCAATGAAGGCACACGAATCGCGGTCCAGGAGCGGTGACGCAAGAGTTGGATTCGTAACGTGGATCCATACCGCTCGCGAAACTCGTAGATCCTCCGATTTCCGAGATGTACGATTTGTTAAGGAAGTACGAAGGTTCCTCGTCTTCTCCGATGTTACGAGCCTTTCTCTTCAGCACCCATAACGCGCTGTAATCTCTCGTATCTTCGATACCTGCGGGAAAAACGTTCAGTGGCAGCGATCACGTTTCATGCCCGATAATTATTGCGAATCATGTAAACTAAAGGCAATGTAATATAATTTCGAATGCTTTCCAGTGTTTTTTCTATGTTTAATTGACGCATAAATATAGATACAAATACAAATTGCATGGAAATAAACAAGCGTGAACATTTCCGTTAGGTCGTATAAGTTTCGCAGAATGTTAATCGAGCAAAGTCGTGAAAAACATTCCTCTTTCTCGTTTTGAGAAGACAGAAAGAACGAGAGAAGAAAAGGAAACAAAAAAGGAAATGTATCGATCAAATGCGATTCGACAGTTTCCTTCGATAACTTAAAATTCCATTTAAAACGGAGAAAATTCACATTCTCTCGTGCCATCAGAAATGAACGATCACGAAGCGACAAAGGTTCCGAGTAGTCTCAAAGTGAGAAGAAAATTGTCTGCACGCTTTTTTTTATTAAACGGTCGGCTTGTCGGTAGCTGTAGACGCGTTGTCTTTGTCGCCGCAAACGAGCCTCTGATGCCTCCTCAACGTGTCCAGTCTTTTGTAACCTTTGCCGCACTGATTGCAATAAAACTTTTGTCGATGTAGCCATTCGACTTCCTCTTGCAGCTTCTCCAACGACGCATCGCATTTGGCTTGGTGCCGTTTAAGACTGTCCATTCGCGTGTACGCTCTGTCGCAACCGTCGCATCGAAATTGTTGATGAGATTTCACGCTTTTCCGCAGCACGCTCGTTTCCATGGAATTCAAGATGGACGAGTCACAGAGCAAATAGTTCATCGCTAACTGTCCGTGAAACGAGATCTCACAAACCTCGGCGTCGTCCTCTTGCTCTTTTTCCGAGTAGCTCTCCGATTTCTCACCTGCAAAGAATACCATTTCCTCGTTATAAATGGGAGATCGCAAGCACCTTGTTGCGCTAGTTTTCCTCAAAAAGGGAGAAGCATGCATGTGTTTTGTTATAGTCAAATTACCTTCCATTCACCTTGCCTTTCAGCAAAAGCTTGACATACGTGACTATTCG